>NC_056751.1:366349813-366649813 GCF_019279795.1 Protopterus annectens
TACGTTCAAACATTACCATTTACCTCTCTTCTCTAAATCCAGAGCTGGCTTTGGCACTGCTGTCCTGCAGGGCCTTATAGCTGCTCCTAATGCTGTATAAATCCATCCTCCCAACCATAGCTTTGGGATTCTACCCAAATGTAATGACTGCAACAGTGAAACACGAAGAACACAGTACAGTTGTGTACACGTACCATAAATGTAGATGTTCGCGTGTATTCACTGTTGCAGTCCTGGTTGCCCACCCTCCATCCCCCTGTTTTTCTCTTACTATACCTCTCCTTTCTTTTGCTATGCTTAAAAGCCTTTTTGGAGTATTTGCTTTTGTTTGGAGGTATATTTTTTGTGTTTTAAATTATATATATATAATATTTTGCTCCCCATTTGGGGGGCACCTGACATTTGGGGCAAGAAAAACTGATGTAATGGCATCGGCTGCATGTTTTATACCCCCTGACGACCTGACGTCATGGAAGAAGTGACAGCAACCGACGCAGGACCCAAGACTTTGTTAATCAGGCCGACTGAGGGGAACCTGCTAGCAGATTACCTCAAATGTAATGACTGTAACAGTGAATACACTCAAACAAATACATTTATGGTAAGTGTACACAACTGTACTTTCCTTTTGGTCCTGAGGATATTCTGTTCCTCCTGTTTTTTTTTTTTTTTTTTTCCCACTTCTGAGTATCTGCATTCATACTCACCTTTATTCCCTACATTGTCATATGCCTGTAAGAGCTGAAAGCTTTGGTATACAGACCAGATGTTGGGCTTTCCTTGGCAAGAAATCCCGTAGATGAAGAATGCTGCAACATTGAATAGAAGGACATCTGCTGTTATGGTAAGATTTTACATAACTGTACTTTTTCTCAGTCCCTCAGAAAATATTAGGAGCTGTTAAAGAAGGAATTTCCAAAACCTTCACCAATTCTTCCAGTTCTGTCAGCTTTAGAGGATATGTCACTGCCTGCAAATTTTTCTGATAGCCTGCTGGCCCTAAGAAGGCAGCTAGAATGTGTAAAGTTTGTCAGTGTTTTGAATTATTATGCACTCATCCCAAACCTGACCTAGCAGATATAGTTTTAATTAATCCAACTGCTGCCGAGCATTTAATTAATTCAAATCCTACTCATTCTGATTCAATGAGGAAATTAAGTATATGGGGAAAGTGTAAACTTCTGCATAACTGATTTCCACAATTTTGGGCAGCATGACCCTGGCCCAACCACTGTCAATACCAGGTCACTTAGGTCCTCAGACAGACTACTGCAAAAAAAAAAAAAAAAAAAAAAGCCAGTCTCACAACCACCATGGTGACTTCCTATATTCAAATAAAATAACTAAGACCTGGAATGCTCTCCCTCAACATATACAAAAAACTCCAACTATTCTACCTTTAAAACAAAATAATATCTCAAAACCACCTGACTCTGCCCCTGTAGTGCTCCCGGATAATTTTCCCCTGTCATAGTACTTTCTCAACTCTCACATCCCCATAATCATCACCATTACTATTCTTCTCCATATGAGTTTAAACTTTTGGCACAAGCCGTGTTAGACTTTTAAGTACTGCAGTAATCAAGAGTTTCTGTATAATGCTATAACTTATGTCTATGTAATGTTTGTCAGTCAGTTTTGTTAATCATGTTTCTTTGATTTTGTTTTGATCTCTGTTAGTGTTCAAATACTCCGTTATCTACATATCAGTATGTATATATGCTCTATGATGATCATCGTGTATTCACCGTTGCAGTCATTACAATTGGGTTATCCTGCAGGCAGGCCACCCGCAGTCGGCCCGAGTTCCAAAGTCTGGGTCCGGCGTCAGCTGCTGTTGCCTCCTCCCTGACATCAGTGTGCCAGGGGTATAAAAGATTCAGCTGATGCCATTTTCTTCAGTCTTTCTTGCCGCACGGTGCCCGAAGCAAAAGCAGTTCGCAAGTGCCAGTCGGACGAATCCTGAGATTTTCAAATTCAAATTTCAGATCCGAAGTCTTCATTAAAGCTAAGTACCCTGTTGGGGAAATTTTTTTCTTGCTCCAGACCGATGTCAGAAAAAGTGAACAA
Organism: Protopterus annectens; assembly: GCF_019279795.1. Taxonomy (NCBI): domain Eukaryota; kingdom Metazoa; phylum Chordata; order Ceratodontiformes; family Protopteridae; genus Protopterus; species Protopterus annectens. The sequence continues at coordinate 366,351,884 of NC_056751.1, forward strand.
TTGTATTTCTTGTGGGAAGAAAATACCTCATAAGGATTTTCATTCGTTCTGTATTCCTTGCCTAGGCCCTGACCACAACGTTGCTAGTTGTCGGCTTTGTGCTAGATTTAACCAACGCACTATTAAGCGTCGGTATGATTTTGCATTTCATTATTTTGGCAGAAGATTTAACTATATAATGCCGTCGAAGCAACCGACTACCGGAGTTTATAAAAAGTGCAAAGAAAAGGACAGGCACCCGAGGTCCAAAACCGATGACGAGGCTTCCGCTAGGCCTGTCGCCGGTTCTCAGTGAGGCGCTTTTGCAGCTCCTGACACCCGCTACCTCAGAGCCACAGGCCGCTTCTGACTCCCACGTGGAGCCGATTAGGCCGCTGGAAACTCAAGGTATTGGACACTCAGCAACTATTCCCTCAGATGGGTCCAGAGCCGCTGAGCAGGCATCGGCTTCTGAGGGTGTTTTCAGGCCTACACAGTTATATGTAAAGCCATCTTCAGCTTCAAAGGCAAAGACTAAAGCAGCTCTAAAGACAAAGAAACAAGTACAGCATGCTCCTGGATAGGCCTCCATGCCTAAAAAACAGATGCTTAAAATGGTCGAAGACCTAATTACTTTGATCATGGGTTCCCATCCCCCTCTTGATAAGAGGTCTAGGCAAGAGATAGAATATGAATCTTCAGATCAGGTTTCCATTTCTTCTGATTCCTCTTCTGAACAGGAATATTCCTTTCCTCCCTATGAGGATTCTGATGCTGAAGAATCTATCCCTTCAGCCTCACCTCCTGAGGATTATTCTTTTGGGGAGAACCTGCATGCTATGAGGGAGCATTTCCATTGGAAGAGCCAAGATTACTCATAATCTAAGAAAAGGCTCAGAGACTTCCTTTTATTACCCCAGCACAGGCCCCTTGCTATTCCTCCTGTTTTAGACATTGTAGATGATGTATTTTCAGAGTCCGGTCTGTGTCCTGACTCTTTATCACCAGCTCCTGTTAAGCCAGACAGATACTACAGGGTTCCAGATTCTCATAAATTTCTTTACAAAACTCTGCTGCTGACCCAGAAACTATTTCTTGGGGTCCCAAGGGGGTCAAGGCTTCCACTGCAAAAAACCCTATCCCCTCTGATGGGGATTCAAGGGCCCTAGACAGATGGGGGGGGAAAGATTTATACTTCTGCTACCTTCGCTGTAAGAGCTTTAAACTGTCAGTTTCATATGCTTAAATATCAGCAATATCTTATGTCACTGCTTAAACAGAAAATATTGACATTCAGAATGTGCAGAAAACAAAGAAATGCAGGATTTATTGCATGCAGCTGAACAAGCAGGAAAGCATACTTTGCGATGTGGTTTTGATTCTCTAGAGGCCTCCTGCCGGGTCGCAGTTAACAGGTTCTGTCATTAGGAGGCATGCTTGGTTAAAAGAACAGAATCTGCCCGATCATGTTAAAGCAAAGCTATTAGATGCTCCATTACAACATGATACCTTGTTTGGTTTTAAAGCAGAAGAGGTGTTGAACAAACTAAATCTATGCAAACAGTGAAGGATTTCTTACAGGTACAGCCTCCCAGATTTAGCAGGAACTGGCCTACAAAGAATTGGTCCTTTCCAATGTCAGACAGGCCACAAAGAGGCAGATACCGATGCCCCAGATGCAGATCACAACCCCAAGGCACATACAGGCCTAAACAATGGGGTGCTTCTACCTCCAAAAGCAGAGAGGAAAAATCATAGCCATACAGGAAACCGTCTCAATGACTTTCCCCTGCCAGTACCAAGCACTTATCTTCTGGCAGCTCCTTTGGGGGGAAGACTAGCATTTTTTTCACAAAAATGGCACATGATCACCCAGGACAAATGGGTCTTAAATATCGTATCTCAAGGCTACAGGTTCCACTTTCACACCCTGCCAAGGCCAAACGGTATGCCAGACCTGCCATGCAGTCAATGGGCAGAGGCACAAAAACAAGTTTCATCCCTCATGGACATGAGAGCCATTCAGCAAGTACAACAGCAAGAGCAGGGACAAGGATTTTACTCAAGGCTATTCTTGGTACCTAGAAAGGACAAAGCCTGGAGACCAATACTGGACCTGTCTATCCTAAACACATTCCTGGATATTCCAGAATTCAAAATGTTAACTTTGCAGCAGCTTCTGCCCATGCTGGGCAAGAAGGCTTGGCTTGTGACTTTAGACCTAAAAGAGGCATACCTGCATGTCTCAATCAGACAATCATGCAGAAGATACCTCAGATTTATAGCTGGCTCAATGCACTACCAATTCTCTGCACTGCCCTTTGGCTTATCTACTGCGTCCAGGGTCTTCACAGAATGCCTGGCACCAGTAATTGCATTTTGCAGACAAGAGGATACAAATATATCCTTACTTGGACGACTGCCTTTTTCAAGCAGAGAACAAGGACATCCTACTACAGCATCTGGCGTTTGTAAAAATATTACTAACAGGTCTAGGGTACACAGTAAACGAAAAGAAATCAAAGCTCGTACCCTCTCAAGAGATAATATTCCTGAGTGCAAGCTTAAATACAACTGCCCAGATGGCTTATCTCACGCCAGACAAACACAGACAACTGACTACTTATTTCAAAATGTTGACAACAAAGACCCAGTTATCTTGCAAGAAAAATTCTGCAGGCTTTGGGCTTCATGGCATCCTGCATACTGCTAATTCCATATGCAAGACTGCATATGAGGACACTTCAGTGGTATCTGAAAAGTGTTTGGACTCAACATTGCCACATCCTGGAAACAATAATTACCCTCATTCCCTGCCTGCAACAGGAGTTTCGATGGTGGGCAAAAGCCTGTCACCTCAACATGGGACAACCATTCACCTTAGACACAGCCAGGCAGACATTGACAATGGATGCATCAGATTATGCCTGGGGGCTCATATGGCAGGAAGATGTATTCAAGGCACATGGTCTGCAAGTCAAATGCATCTACATATCAATCAGAAAGAGATGCTAGCTGTTCAGAATGCCCAGACAGCCTTCAAGGATCAACTTCATCCAGGACAACTACTGATAAAGACGGACAATACTACAGTCATGTGGTACATAAACAAGCAGGGGGGCACACATTTCTACCCCCTCTGCAGACTAGCCATGAACGTGTGGGACACAGCATTGACTTACCAAGTGCATCTGCAAGCACAATTTCTGCCAGGAAGGATAAATACTCTGGCAGACTAAGCAGAAACCTAATGGATCCCCACGAGTGGAAATTGGATCCACAAGTCTTCAGCATGATAACAAGGGACTGGGGATGCCCGGACATAGACCTATTTGCCTCCCCTCACAACTGCCAACTACAGAGATTCTGAACAAGGACTTATTACAAGCAAGCATGGAAAGTGGATGCTCTATCTTTCAGCTGGAAAAACCTAACAGTATATGCCTTTCCTCTTCTGCCTCTCCTCCCCAAGGTACTCCTCAAGGTCAGACAAGAGAAGCCAAAAATGATACTGATTGCCCCAGACTGGCCCCACCAGCACTGGTACCCAATCCTAAAGAGCTTGTCTCAATGCCCAGCTTAGACATTACCTCAAATTCCTCACTTATTAACCCAACAAGACAGTCAGATACTGCACAGCCAACTCAGGATCTTAAACCTGGCAGCATGGCGGATAATGTAGCCATTCAAGACACACCTCTATCTAAAGTAGTGATGGATGTTATTTTGGCGGCCAGGAGGCCTAGCACCAGAAAATCTTATGCAGAAAAATGGAAGAGATTCTGTGCTTGGAACCAGGCACTAGGTATTGACATGGCTGTAACAAATATTCCTCAGATTTTGCAATACTTAACTGAGATGCTGGATAAAGGCCTTTCCTTTTCATCAATTAAAATTCATGCCTCTGCCATTTCAGCTCATTACAATACAGAACCACCAATTTTTTCTCATCCATTGCTAAGGCAGTACCTCAGAGGGGCCAAAAACATAAGCCCTCCAAGGAGAGCACCAATACATTCTTGGGACCTCAACTATGTCTTGGAAAAACACTGCCTCCGTTTGAGCCAGCCTCCGCAGCTGATATAAAATTCCTATCCTGGAAAACAGCTCTGCTTCTAGCAATAACCTCCGCTAGATGAGTCTCAGAGTTACAGGCACTTGGCTGTGGAACCTTTTATCATTTTCCATCCTGACAGGATTTCTCTAAGGACAAACCCTACATTTATGCCTAAGGTAGTGTCCAGTGTGGCACTTAACCAAACAATTCATTTGCCTACCTTTTACTCTAACCCACAGAATAAGGGTGAGAGACTTCTGCATTCTTTGGACATTCACAGGCAGCTACGCTTCTACTTGGACAGAACGAAAGCTTTCAGAAAGACTGAACAACTTCTAGTGGCATATGCTGCAGGATCACAAGGAAATCCTATCTCAAAACAGACTATTTCAAAGTTGGTAGGCCACTGCATTCATTTCTGCTATTCACAGCATGGCAAATCAGTGCCTAAGGGCATTAGGCCACATTCAACCGGAGCAGCAGCCTTCCTCAGAGGAGTACCAACCGAATACATCTTAGAGGCTGCAACTTGGAGTTCAGTGCACACTTTTACAAAGCACTACCACTTACCTCTCTACTCTAAATCCAGAGCAGGTTTTGCCACTGTAGTTCTGCAGGGCCTCATAGCCTCTCCTAATCCTATTTACAGCCACCCATCCTCAGCTTTGGGATTCAATCCAAGAGTAATGACTGCAACAGTGAAACACGATGAACATAGTACAGTTGTTTACCTACCATAAATGTAGATGTTTGAGTGTATTCACTGTTACAGTCCAGGTTACCCTCCCACTATCTCTCTTTTCCTTGCTGGGACTTATCTGTAGTTCTCTATTCTATACAACCTATGTGGTGTATTTGCTTGTAGATGAAGGAAAAGTTGTTTTTTGTGTATGCATGCTTATTGGCATAATTTAGCCTACCTTTTTAGGGGCACCTGACATCTGGGGCAAGAAAAACTGAAGAAAATGGCGTTTTCTGCATCTTTTATACCCCTGGCGCACTGACGACAGCAGCCGACGCCGGACCCAGACTTTGGAACTCGGGCCGACTGTGGGTAGCCTGCCAGCAGGATAACCCAATTGTAATGACTGCAACAGTGAATACACTTGAACATCTACATTTTTGGTAGGTACACAACTGTACTTTGTGCTATCTCTATAACTTTTCTTAGTTACCTTCATACTATAAATGTATAAATTTTAGATCTTACTGAATTGTATTAGTAGTATTTGTGGAGCTTTTCTCCCTGGTTCTCCACTGAAAACGGGCTCATGGCCCAGTCGGACACTACCCAGTTAACAAATGTAAATAAATTTTAAATTGTCAAGTTCATATATTCTAATTGTGAAATTATGAGGAAGTTTTGTCTACAGTTTCTTCTTGTGAGGAAAATCTGATTTAAATTTAGATGTTCATCGTGTTACCCTGCTGCAGTCATCACACTTGGGTTATCCTGTCTTCAGGCGGTCCCGCAGTCGGCCGGATTTCCAAAGTCTTGGTCCGACGTCGGTTGCTGTTGCCTCATCCCTGACGTCAGTGCGCCAGGGGTACATATATTGCAATCGACGCCATTTTCTTCAGTCTTTCTTGCCGTGTGGTGCCCGAAGCAGAAGCAGTTCGCAAGTGCCGGTCGGCCGACTCCTGAGATTGTCGAATTCGAATTTCAGACCGAAGTCTTCTATAAAGCTAAGTACCCTGTTGGGGAAACTTTTCTTGCCTCAGACCGATGTCAGAAAAAGTTAACAATTGCATTTCTTGTGGGAAGCAAATACCTCATAAGGATTTTCATTCTTACTGCATACCTTGCCTAGGCCCTGATCACAACTTCACTTCTTGTCGATTTTGTGCTAGGATTAATAAGCGTACTATTAAAAGATGATATGATTTCGCACAACACTATTTTGGTAGAAAATTTAACTATGACATGCTGTCGGAGCTACCGACTACCGACGTGCACAAAAAACGCAGTGATAAGGACCGACAGCCCAGGCCTAAGCCAGATTCCGAGACCTTGGTTGATCCGGTCTCTGGTTCTCAGTGAGGCTCCGATGCAGCCCCTGACTACCGCAGTTCTGGAACCCGAGACCGCTATGGATACTTTGACGGAATGTAGTAGGCCGACGCAGCCTTTTACTTCAGGCCCTTCCGACGATTTACCTTCTAAGGACGTCGGTGCTTCTGAAACGCCATCGGTTTCTGAAGGCGTTTTCAGACCGACTCTCACAGTCAAAACATTTTCTAAGTCGAAGACTCCTCTTAAATCTAAAAAGACTACACTTCAGTCTCCTGTTCAAGGCCCTATGCCTAAGAAACAGATGCTCAAAATGGCTGAAGATTTGATTTCTCTTATCAGGGGTTCACAGCCCCCTCCTGACAAAAGGCCTAGACAAGAGGAAGATTCTGCTTCCTCTGAGCAACTGTCTATTTCTTCGGATTCCTCTGAGGACCAAGACTATTCCTTCTCTCCTTATGAAGATTCTGATGCTGAGCACTCTATCCCCTCAGCTTCCCCTCCTGAAGACTACTCTTTTGGGGAAACTTTGCACACTATGAGGGAACAATTTCACTGGGACGGTCAGGACTACTCTGATTCCAAGAAAAGGCTCGGAGAGTTTCTTTTACTCCCCCAACACAGACCTCTAGCCATCCCACCTGCTTTGGACATTGTGGATGATGTCTATTTAGAATCCAGTTTCAACCCAGACTCTCTTCCTCGTGCTCCGGCTAAGCCTGACAGATACTACAGAGTACCTGATTCCCACAAATTTCTTTACAAAAGCCCAGTAGCTGACCCAGAGACTATCTCCCAGGGTCCCAAGGGGGCTAAGGCTTCCATGGCTAAAAACCCAGTACCTTCTGAGAGGGATTCCAGAGCACTAGACAGATGGGGGAAAAAGGTTTACACCTCAGCCACATTAGCTATGAGGGCACTAAATTGTCAATTTCATATGCTTAAGTATCAGCAATTTCTAATCTCTCAATTGAAACAAAAGATAACCTCCCTCCCCTAACAATCTGAATTGAAAGAAGTACAGGATCTGTTGCACGCCACTGAGCAGGTGGGCAAACATACCTTACAATGTGGGTTTGATTCTTTGGAGGCCTCCTGCAGAGCAGCTGTCACTGGATCGGTTATACGTAGGCATGCTTGCCTAAAGGAACAAAGTCTGCCTGATCATGTTAAAGCAAAACTACTAGATGCTCCCTTACAGCAGGATGTTCTTTTTGGAGTTAAAGCAGAAGAAGTTTTAAAGAAAATGGAAGATCAGGCGAAATCAATGCAGACAGTCAAAGATTTCCTACAAGTACAACCCCCTCGCTTCAGCAGAAACTGACCAACAAAAAATTAGTCCTTTCCAGCCACTGACAGACCTCAGAGGGGGGTAAATACAGGTGCCCAAGGGGCAGAGGACAACCACAAGCCCAGTATAAGCCTCGCCAATGGGGCACTACAACCCAGAAGGGAGGAGAAGACAGGTCTCAACCCACCAGAAGGCAGACTCAATCACTTGCACCTCAGCTGGCCAAGCAAAACTCTTTTTGACAGCCCCCTTGGGGGGAAAACTAGCACTTTTTGCAGACAACTGGGACATGGTCACAAAGGACAAATGGGTCCTAGACATAATTTTACGAGGATACAGATTCCACTTTCACACCTTGCCAATGAAAAGAGGAATGCCAAACCTGCCACAAAATCAATGGGCAGAGGCACAAAAACAAATTACAGCTCTCATGGCCATGAGAGCCATTCAACGGGTACCGACTCGAGAGCAAGGCCAAGGATTTTACTCAAGGCTCTTTCTAGTACCCAGAAAGGACAATGCTTGGAGACCAACTCTGGACCTTTCAATTCTAAACACTTACAAGTTCCCAAATTCAAGATGCTAACACTATAGCAGCTACTTCCCATGTTGGACCTCAAGGAGGCATACCTGCATGTCCCTATCAGACAAAGTTGCAGAAGATACCTCCGTTTCATTGCAGGTTCAACCCATTACCAATTCTCTGCACTGCCCTTTGGCTTATCTACTGCGCCCAGAGTTTTCACAAAATGCCTGGCACCGGTAATTGCATACTGCAGACAAAGAGGAATTCAAATATATCCATACCTGGATGACTGCCTCATCCAAGCAGAAAACAAAGACATTCTCTTACATCATCTGGCTTTTGTGAAGCATCTACTAAATTGTCTGGGGTGCACAGTAAACGAAAAGAAGTCAAAACTAGTACCCTCACAAAAAATGACATTCCTGGGTGCCAGCTTGGACACAATGGCCCAGAAGGCTTATCTTACACCAGATAAGCAACTACAAGTGACTCAATATTTCAAGACAATGGCAACAAAGACCCAATTAACTGCAAGAAAAATTCTGCAGGCTTTGGGCTTCATGGCATCTTGCATTCTGATAATACCATTTGCAAAACTGCATATGAGGAAATTACAGTGGTACCTAAAAAGCGTATGGTCTCAACACAGCCACAGCTTGGACACAATGATATCTCTCATTCCCTGCCTTCAACAGGAATTTCTATGGTGGTCACAGGCATGTCACCTCAACAAGGGTCAGCCTTTCACCTTGCCCCCAACCAGGCAAACTATCACAACAGATGCTTCAGACTATGCCTGGGGGGCACACATGGCAGGACAATGCATTCAAGGCCTATGGAATGCAGAACAAAGAAAACTGCACATAAATCAAAAAGAGATGCTAGCTGTACAGAAAGCTCTGACAGCCTTCAAGGATCTACTACATCCAGGACAACTTGCAATAAAGACGGACAACACCACAGTAATGTGGTACATAAACAAGGGGGCACACATTCCTACCCTCTCTGCAGGCAAGCAATGATCTTATGGAACACAGCTCTGGCCTACCAAGTCCAGTTACAAGCTCAATTCCTGCCAGGACAGAAAAACACATTGACAGAAGACCTAAGCAGAAACATCAAAGATCCTCACGAGTGGAAACTAGACCCACAAATATTTACAATGATAACTCAAAAATGGGGTCTTCCAAATATAGACCTGTTTGCCAGTCCTCAAAACTACCAACTGACAAAATTTTGTACAAGGACATTCTACCATCAAGCTTGGAAAGTGGACGCTCTCTCCTTTAGTTGGAAAAACCTGACAGCATATGCCTTTCCTCCATTACCTCTTCTCACAAAGGTTCTTTTGAAGGTCAAAAAGGAGAAACCACGACTGATTCTCATAGCCCCAGACTGGCCACGCCAGCACTGGTACCCGCTATTGAAGAATATGGCTCACAGCCCACCATGGATATTGCCTCAAATACCCCATTTGTTCACACAACAAAACAAACAGATTCTACACAGCCAGCTCAAAACCTTAAATCTGGCTGCATGGCAAATCTATTAAACATCCAACCAGCTCCTCTTTCACAAGCAGTTCTGGATGTTATTCTGGAAGCCAGGAGGCCAAGCACCAGGAAGGCTTACTCGGACAAATGGAAAAGGTTTTGTGCCTGGAACCAAGCTAAAGGCCAAGACACAACTCAACCTCACATGCCTCACATTCTGCAGTATTTAGCTGAGATGTTGCACAAAGGACTTTCCTTTTCCTCAATTAAAATCCATGCTTCAGCTATTTCAGCTCACGACACGAATCCACCTTTATTTTCAAATCCTCTTCTAAGGCAGTTCCTCAGAGGGGCAAAAAACATTAGACCACCTAGAAGAGCTCCTACACCAACATGGGACCTCAACTTTGTTCTGGAAAAACTAACATTACCTCCCTTTGAACCAGCTTTCTCTGCAGACCTTCAGTTTCTATCTTGGAAGACTGCCCTGCTCCTGGCAATAACTTCAGCTAGGAGAGTCTCAGAATTACAGGCACTAATGGCAGTGGAACCTTTCCTCATTTTTCATCAAGACAGAGTGTCTCTACGAACTAATCCTTCCTTTATGCCTAAGGTGGTTTCCAGTGTAGCTTTAAATCAAGCCATCCACCTACCCACTTTCTTCCCCAATCCACAGAACAAAGGTGAGAGACTCCTGCATTCCTTGGACATTCACAGGCAGCTTCGTTACTACTTGGATAAAACTAAGGCTTTCAGAAAAACTGACCAGCTCTTTGTATCCTATGCTACAGCTTCTCAAGGGAGGGCTATATCCAAGCAAATCATTTCTAAATGGATAGGCCATTGCATACTGTTCTGTTATACCCATCATGGGAAACCAGTTCCTCCCACCATTAGATCCCACTCTACCAGGGCAACAGCTACCTCTACAGCCTTTCTAAGGGGGGTTCCTACCAAGGAAATTTTAGAAGCTGCAACTTGGAGTTCTGTACACACCTTCACCAAACACTATCACTTACCTCTTTACTCTAAGTCCAGGGTGGGCTTCGCCACTGCAGTTCTGCAGGACCTCATTGCCTCCACTAACCCTCTATGATACCTCCCCCCTACCTTAACTTTGGGATTCAACCCAAGTGTGATGACTGCAGCAGGGTAACACGATGAACATAGTACAGTTTTGTACCTACCATAAATGTAGATGTTCGAGTGTTCACCCTGCTGCAGTCCAGGTTACCCTCCCTCCATCCCCTCTGATCTACTGGCTAAATCTCTGCTATGCCTTACTGATGTATTTGCTTATAGCTGAAGGGATTTTGTTTTTATGCAGTGTTCACACCATTTGGTACTAATTCTGATCACCCTTTTGGGGGCACCTGACATCTGGGGCAAGAAAAACTGAAGAAAATGGCGTTGGTTGCAATATATGTACCCCTGGCGCACTGACGTCAGGGATGAGGCGACAGCAACCGACGTTGGACCAAGACTTTGGAAATCCATCCGACTGCGGGACTGCCTGACGACAGGATAACCCAAGTGTGATGACTGCAGCAGGGTGAACACTCGAACATCTTCATTTATGGTAGGTACAAAACTGTACTTTTCTTCTATTGCACACAGCACTACTTAGTTTACAGTGGGTGTATGACTCTGTTGATGCTTCTTCCAGGGCTGTGGCCACTGGATTTGAGGAGGATTGCAGGGCTGTATTCTCAGAACCTCTCAGATGGCGATAAAATGAGATTTTAAATTATCCTTAGGAGAGAGATTCAGTTTTTCACCCTTCTGCTGCACAGGTAATCAAAAGGTGTAATAAAAGGGGTAAGCTGATCCAGGAAATATCTTTTAAGATTTTTCCATCCTCCTTTTCCATATTTTCTAAGGGATTCTCTTAACTTTTTATCCAATGTTTGGCAAAAAGCTAATTAAAGTTTCAGCAAAATCAGGTAAACAGATGTGTAAGAAGAAATAGCAAGTGGGTTCTTAAAGAAGCCATAAACCTCCCAAAACCAAGGACCGTCCACCAAGTCTGAATGACTGTTTGAGAGCTTGTAAAACTCTCTCACCCTGGCTAATTTTTTTGTAGCAGAATGTGTGATTCTCCATTTTTCAGTTACTGATAGTTTCAGACAAATGGGTTCTGAAGCATTCATCAAGGTTACATATATCAATGGGAGGAAATTCCTCCTTTTCCCAGGGGGTCATTTCTCATTCTCCAAACTCTGTTGCTTCCTCTGGTTCTCCATCATATGTTGTTCTAATGAATGATAGATCCAATATTTCCTTCCTAGGTGGGGAAGGCTTTTTATTCAAGGATGTCCTTAGTGTCCAAGAAAGAAAATGCTTTGAGACCAGTACTTCCCTAAACCTGTTTGTGATTGTCAATTCAAAATGATGTCACTTTTCAACTTGTTACCTCATCTTTCAAGTTTCCTGTGGTAACAATAGACTTAAAATATGCTTATCACATTCCTACTCATCCAGACTTCACGTGTCTTAAGATTTTGTGTGTTTGGATTACATTATCAGTTCTCTACCTGACCATTTTTGGACTATCCACTCCACCAAGGGTGTTCATAAAGTCTTTAGCTCCAGTTGTAACTCATTACATGCTACAGGGTGTCTGCATTTTTCCATTTTTAGATAAGTTGCTTATTTTTGCAGAGTCTTTTTCAAAGTGTCAGGAATCTCTGTCTTGGGTGAGAGAGCTGTTGCACAAGCTGGGATTCCAAGAAAGCATTCAAAAGCCTTTGACTCTTTCACACAGAATTGTGTCCCAGGGATGTCAACTAGACATATCCGTTCAAAGAGCTTTTCTTCCACAGGAAAAAGGTCTATGTCTAGGTTTATTTTTATGGGTTTCCACTCCAACTTCATGCTGCGAGGGAACACCTCAGGATTTTGTCTCATGGCTTCTATGATTCTCATCATGTCAAGACTCCATTAGAGAAAGATACAGTGGTATTTGAAGCGTCTCTGGTCCCCTCACTAACATCCTTTGGCTTTTGAAATCCCAGTGATGGAGTTTGTCAGAAGAGAAATCATTTGGAAGAGACAACAGATATCCTTAGATCGGTGTCCCTCCCTGTTCCAAAGCAGTCACCACAGATGCCTCAGACTTTGTTTAGAGAGCAGTTTCAGGAGGGATAAAAGTGGTGGGTGTGTGGGACACCAAGTAGAGATGAAAACACAAATATCAGGGAGATGCTTGCCCTGATCAAGGCACTCAACTGTCTGAATCATCTTTGGTTCCTGGGACCTCTTCAAGTTGTTAGACACAATCCCACACTCATGGTATATCAAAAATGGGGAACCAGGTTGTATCCCCCGTGCAGACTAGGCATGTTAGCTTGGGATATAGCTTCACAGCACAGTCTCAAACTACAGGCATCCTACATTCTGTCAGAACAAAACTGTAAGGTAGACCAGCTGAGCAGGATCAGGGCAGGCCCTCACAAATGGAAACTTGATCAGGGTATGTTCTGACTGAAATTATTGTTGCAGTTTTCAACATATATTTTATCACTGCTGTCATCATCCAAAGTATTACCTTCCCAAGATCATATGTTTGTGTGACTTCAACTCACAGTCATAGGGGTTATATAGGCATGGGTACAAATGTAATTCTTCAGACTATCTCAATGGCAGCTGAACACAGGTCTCACATCCATCGGACTGATTGCCATTTGGTCATTGATGTGGTTGCTTTGAATACTCAGTGCCCCACTGGGGAACCTTTCTTTATATTTCTAGACTTTCTTTCTTTTCTTACTGGTATTGGATGCCCTAGATATCAGCCAAGGATGGGTAAGTGTGAGGGCAGTAGGCAAATTCCATGCAAAGACTTGCACACCCAGAGCCTTTTCTTGCTTAGGAGTGGAACACTACTGCAAAGCTTGTTCTATCTGCCAATCCTTTGTATACAAGACCCTACAGTCCCATTTGTCTTAACACTTTTCTTGAGACCCAACTTCTGAAATGCTTGGCTGACTCCAAGATGGCAGATTCTGCTTCCCTAAGCATATCTTCACTGCTTAAGAAAAATCTTAAAAGCTCTAGGCCAGAGATTCAGTTGCTGTCCTCTGACTCCGACATACCCACTGAGGTTTCAGAACCTATGGTATGTCAGTTTCCTATCCAGATGCCCTCAACCAAGACCCCATTGCAGGCCCTGTCAGTTGAGAATTACACAGACAGAGGTGAACTGCAAACCATATCAGAGGGACAAGAGGGCATCCCTCAGATCCTGATTAGGGAAGAGATCCCACAAAAGCTAATCGAGGTACATCAGTGAAATGAGCAATTGTGTGTAGTGCAGGTGGGCATCACACCCAAAAGAAAGAAGCAGCATCAGAAAACAAAACATGTTGCTTCCCCTCAACCTACTCCCTTCTCTTCTAGGGAGAAGGAATGGATGGATTTTTCTCAAGGTTTGGTAAGGCCATTTTGGTTCTGAAACCTCTTCCTTTCTCATCTCAACCCCCCTCCACCACCATTCAAAAGATGGCTGTGGATCCATCTTCCTCTGAAGATGAAAAGGCTTCTTATTCTGACCATTCTCTGGCATACTCCTCTCAAGTGTACTCTCCTTGCCAAGTCCCTTCAGATGATGAGGACTCTTATTTCACCTGATTCTGTAGTAGGAGCAGCTTACTTTGTAGAGACTATCTTAAATATGATGAAGCATTTTGAGTGGGAGTCTTGGCAGATTTCAGAATTGCAGAAAAGATACTCCAATCATTGAGAAATGGGCATCCCAGCCCTTTCTCTTGTCCCCTGTTTTTGAGGTCTTTTTTGTATGCTTTTCAATCTACTGCTGTTGCCCCAACTCCTGGCCTTTGGCTCCCAAAAGACCAGACAGATTTGATAAAGTCCTTGATGAAACTTGTTTCTGTTTAGGAATCTTATAGTGGACTCTTCTGCGGTTTCCCTTTCATCTGATAGGGCTGTGAATAGGTGGAGTAAAAAGGTTTACACCTCCTCTACCTTGGTATTCAGGGCTACCAATTACCAAACCCAAATGACCAAATGTTTGATATTTCTCAGTTCCTTACAAGATCATGGTGGATATGCAGGACACTGACTAAACAACAGTTATCATTACTTAATCAGGCTACACACATGGCTTGGCACAGCATTAAAAGCAGTTATGCTGTCGAGGCCTTGTCCAGAGCAGCTGCTACACGCTCTATAATGCACATATATGCATGGTTATGTAATCGGCTTATTCGTAAGGACTTGAAAGGTAAATAATGGAGTCCCCTTTAGAAAAGGATCTCTAGTTTATCCCCCAAGTGGACAACCTTTTAAAACCCTTCAAGTGTTAGGTAAAAACTATGAAAAACTGCATGCAGCTTCGGTCAAAATATGTACCCAAGTACCAAAGGAATTGCCCAATCAAGCCAACCTCTTTTGTCAGAAGGAACCCTAATCCTAACCAGAAACACAGGAAGGCCCCCAGAAAGAGATTTCCATATAGACAAGGGATGCCTCATCTGAGAAAAGATCACAGACAAATGGGTGCTGTCTATCTGAAAAAAACAGTTATGCCATGTCTTGGATGCAGATTCCTTCTCTAAATGACATATCCCCACCTCCACATGATCAAATTCATCTGTTCTCATCCATTTTGATGGAGCTACAGGCACAAGGCACAATATAAGCTGTGCCAGAATAATTTGTAGGAAAGGGGTTTTACTCAGGACATTTCCTAGTGCCAAGGAAAGAAGGCAGTGACAACCCATAGTGAATCTGTCCATACTAAACACCTTGAGTGTGCCCACTTTCAAAATGCTCTCCCTCCACACACTTCTTCCTTTCACTCTACCCGAGGATTTTTCTAGTATCCCTAGATCTAAAGGATGCTTACCTCCATATACTAATTCAGACTCCTTGCAAGAGATTCCTCAGGTTTTGTTCTGAGTCATTCTCCCTATCCATTTACTTTTTTGCCTTTGGGGCTTTCAACAGCTTCAAGAGTTTTCAAGAATTGGCACTGGTGATGACCTTCTGCTGAACTTGGGGAGCTCAAATTTTTCCCTGTTTAGGCAATCTGTTAATCCAAGCTACTTCACCTCAAATTCTCCAACAGCAGCTTCAGTTCACCCTCCTCCTTCTGTCATAGTTGGGGTTCACCATCAGTTTAAACAAATCCTTCTTGCAGCCATTTCAGTATCTATTTTTTATGAGTCATAAGATGGATACAAAGACAAATGCAAGCCTTCTTACTTGAAGAAAATGTGCAAAGCCTTACATACTAATTCCACAACCTTGCCTCCATCAGACAGTGCTCAACAAGTGAGATCTTTAGGGCTCTGGGGTTCATGACTGCTACTATCCCAATACTTCCCATAGCCAGCCAAAAATCCAGTGGTACCTGAAGAAATGTGGTCACAGCACTCGCACCCTATGGACACAGTGATACCTGTATTACCATGTCTCAGACATGAGCTGTTATAGTGGATGGAGCAGGTGCATCTCATCCTAGAGCTTCCCTTTACTCCTGCAGCCCCAGTTAGAGAAATGAACATAGATGCCTCTGACAAGGCAAGGGACACCTGGACAGGTAACCGACTCTAAGTGCAGGGCAGATGGCAGCCAAAATTAATGAGAGAATATCAGAGTGAAAGAAATGAGGGCATTCATCTGAGCTCTTCAGCTCTTTTCACATCACTGGAAACCCAGTATCTTACAAGTACTTATTAACACCACAACTGTAATGTGGTACATAAAACAAGCAAAAAGGGACCACATCTTATCAATTGTACAGATTGGCTCAGGAAGACAGGGACTTTGCCACACAGAAAAAATGTCACTCAAATTTTCCAGGGCATCCACCACCACTGGGGACCCTCAAAGAGACATGCTTCAAAGACCAACAAACCACTTCCATTGTTTACCAGGGACCATTGCCCCTCAGCTTGGAGGACAGGCTCTTCTCCTTTCAGTGGTCAGGAAGTTCTTTTATGCCTTCCCTCAACAGCCCTTATCTCAAGAGTTCTTCTAAAGACCCAAAAAGAACAACCAAAACTTTTGTAAGTGATTCCTTTCTGGCCAAGGCAGCATTGGTTCCCTCTTTTCTATACCAGGACAAATTACTACAAGCTGCCACAACAAGTTCTCATTACTCAACAGAAAGGGTTACTACTTCACCCCAATCTGTCATCACTAAAACTGTGAGTGACAGGTTGATTTCTTTTTTTTTTTTTTTTTTTTTTAATTATCTTTATTGTAAATTTTCAACAAATAAGATTACATGCAATAATTCAAAACATAACACAAAAACGAAATGATACAACATCATGAAACAAAAACATAAAAGGCAATAACTATATACAATCATACTTTGCCCAGAATTTGCTATATCCGTCTTATACAGCGTGATTTATCCTAACGTTAACCATGAAAGGAGAATAATCATTTAAGAATATGATCAGATAGTATTTCCCAAAATTCCTTAATAATTGGCTTGTGCTTAATATTGTGGAACAAAAATTTGTGTGCCTTGAGGTGTTTAATAGCTATGTGTTTAAAGCCTTCCCAAGAAAGGGATTGTCTATTTTTCCAATTCAAGGAGATGTAATATTTGATTAACATAAAAATGGGTATTAATACCTTGCATTTTCTTTCAGATAGACCAGGGGGAGGAATATGAAGGATGGTAAATTCCCATGAGAGGGTGGATTTTTCATATCCAATTTTCTCAAGTATCACTCTCAAAGCACACCATAGCTTGTAAGGACACTTGCAACTCCGAAACAAATGAAGGATGTTATCAGTTTGATTTGAGCAATATTGACATTCAGGAGATTGATTAGTATAGATTTTACTGAGGACCTCGGGGGTAAAATATGCATTGTTCATAATCATCAGTTGAGTGTATTTCATCTTTTTGAATGGAATAGATTTTGCGCTTAGGTTTATAGCCTTTGAAAGTAGACTTTGGTTAATAGCGGGGTTGATCCTTAACCAAAATTTCGAAAAATTGAGTTCATTCTGATATCTAAGTGACAAAATGGCCTTGTATGCATTTGATGTCATTTTTTTTTACGCTGAGCAGGAGTTTCCTTAGCATTTTACATGTTAAGATATCTTTATCCGAGACTAATGGGTGGTCAAGGTATTTTCGTATCAACTCTCTGATTTGACGTATTATAGACAGGTACTTAAGGGGTAAGTTCAGACTAGTTATTAGGTCCGATATTGTCTGATGTCTAAAGGGGAAAAGATCAGAAATAAAAGTGTTTAAAAGGAGGGGGTATTGCTCCAAGTTTAGCATGTGCCCATTTAGTTTAAGGTTGGGGTTGAGATGAAGTGGTTGTAAGGTTAGGAAAGAGTGAGATAGATTCAAAGATTTGAAAAGGGCCTGCAGGGATTTAATGCTAAATAAAATGTTTTTTGTACGTTTTAGAATACCTATGTTATCTTCGTTTAAAAATGGGAGTGCAGCAGGGTTAAATTTTAATGTTTTAACGTAGATATTATATAGAGAGACCCATGCTGGGGCCCATAAACATTTAACCTTATTAAAGGACGCTATCTTAAATATTCTACTGCCATTGATAATCTCATAATAGGTTTTAAAGTCAGGTAGGCCCAGTCCCCCCTGCTCCTTAGGATATATAAGTTTTGAGTATCTAATCCTGACCGATCTAGGGGCCCATATAAATTTAGAAATAGAGGATACAATATTTTTAAAAAAATTGTTATGCAAGATACTGGTAGTTGCTTGAAAGAGATAAAGAAGTCTAGGGAGTATATTCATCTTAATCACTGTAGTTCTGGCCAAAAAAGGGAGCTTAAGCCTAGACCATCTAATGATATCATTATGAATATTGGACCAGTATCTAACTACATTATCCTGATAGTGATTATGGTTACCTTGAGTGAATTGAATACCCAGATAGTTCAGATGCTCCTTTGCTTTGATCTCTGTATTTAACATACTCTTAGGTACCATAGTAGAGTGGATGTTTAGGGGGAATATTAGGGATTTTTCTTTATTAAGCTTATAGTTTGCTAGGTTAGAAAAGATATTAACGGAAGATAATATTTTAGTTGGGTCAGAACTGGGGAGGGTGAAATATATGTTAAGGTCATCTGCGTATGCCGATAGGGAGATCTTTGCATTATAAAAACTAGGGGGATGGTGGAAAGTAGCTTGTTTTATAAGCATGAATAGTGGTTCCATATATAGGTTAAAAAGAAGAGGGGAAAGGGGGCATCCCTGTCTGACACCATTAAAAATTCTGATTCTGTTAGATGAGTGTTTATTGATATGAAGGGTGGTGTATGCTGTAGAGTAGAGGGTTTTTATTATGCTTATAAATGAGATTGGGATGTTAAAGAAAGGAAGAGTGATAAATAGGAAATTTGTACTTAATCGATCGAAAGCCTTAGATGCATCCACCGCTAAGGCGTAGACAGGGTGATTTTTTAGATTGGAATGATGAATCATAGCTTCCAATAACAAGGTCTGATCATTAGTTTGCCTACCCGGGATAAAACCTGATTGCTCGGAGGAGATAATATATGATATAACAGCTTTGAGCCTGTTAGCTAGGACCATGGCCAGAATTTTCATGTCTAAATTAATTATAGATATGGGTCTATAGTTCCCAGGGTTTTTAGGGTCTGTTTTATGTTTGGGAATAAGAATAGTTCTAGACGCGTTTAAATGGATATCTTTGAAACCATTGGATGTAATATGGTTAAACAGTAATCTTAGAATTTTGGAGATTTTCGTATTAAACACTTTATAAAATTCAGCCGTGAAACCATCGGGGCCAGGGGATTTGTTGGGTTTAAGGTTGTTAATCACTGCACTAATTTCTTGCGTATTAATATCTCTCTCTAGAAATTTATTTTGTCTCTCTGTTAGTTTGGGAAAGGTTAAATTATTAAGAAAAGATTGTACTTCTGTTTCTTCTGCTACAGTATCGGTGGGCCCATATGTTTGTGTGAAAATATTTTCAAATATTTTAATGATTTGATTAGGTTTCTGGAAATCCCTTCCTTGACACTGGATTTCAGGTATAAAGGTAGATGTTTTAGTTAGGTTGATCACCCTGGCCAAGAATCTAGAGGGGCAATGTATTACGTCTGCGTATAAAGCCAAAGATTTCCATTCATGCAAACTCAGGTTATCTGATTGTAATGAGATTAGTTCTTTTTGTAGTTGGATCATACGTTCTTCTAAGACTGGGGAGTGGTTCATTTGGGACTCTGTTTCTGCCTTATGCAGCTGAGAGATTAAATCCCGCTCTTTTTTATTACGGAGTTTTTTAAAGTATGAGGCTTTGCTTATCAAGAGACCCCTCATCATTGACTTAATTGCAGCCCATTCACAGTCCAAGGGAGATTGGAATGAGTCCTTAGAGCTAAGAAAATAATCCAAATATTCGTTAATTTGAGAGGTTATCTCCTCCCTACCTAGAAGGTTTGGATTCAAACGCCAGCAGATATCTGCTCTATTGGTTAGGCCCTTACTGTGTTGGTGTATAGCAAAAGAGATCTTCGAATGGTCTGAGAGAGATCTAGGGGACTGGGAAAAGGAGATGTCCATATTGTAGAACGCCATGGAAACAAGAAAAAAGTCTAATCTAGACCAGCTTTTGGAACAACTAGAGAAGAAAGTGTAATTTTTCTTTTTCTGTGCGTAGTCTATAAATATGTTCGGGTCAAATAGGTTAAAATCTTCTTTCAGTTCAGCTATGGCTTTATGGGCCGAGTAATTAAAACTTGCTTTGTAGTTCGATCTATCCGATTTGGGGTCCTGTACTAAGTTCCAATCTCCGCCCACAATATAGTAGTGGTTAGGAAATAAGGTGAGGAAGTTGTATAATTTCATGAAAAAGATTTGTTGAGATGTGCACGGTGCATATATGTTGATAAGGAGAATAGGTTTATCTAATACAGGATAATTTGTAGTGAAGTAACACCACCTACCCTCCTCATCTGACCCCATCTTTTCTATAATTGATCCGAAACTATTTTTGATGATAATGGCCACCCCTGCCCTATTCGTAGTGCCTTCTGAGGCTATAATCTCTTTGATCCAAGGTCTCCCTTTTTCCTGTTCCCACTGCTGATTCAGCAGGTGTGTCTCCTGAAGAAAGGTAATATTAGAGGAAGATTTCAGGGTCAAATGCATAAGGAGTTTTTTTTTCTTGGGTGATTGTAATCCCTTAATGTTCCATGATTCTAAGTTCCACATCATCTAATAAAGTTAAATAAATACCAAAATCTGAAGAGTATTGGGGAATAGAACAGACGCTGAATGTTACTGTACAACTGTATTGTGGACATGAGGGCAAGTATGATCAATCCTTCCCGGTTAACCCCGGTGCCTAACCACCTCCCCCTAAGCCCGGAAGGGTCTGGGAACAAAAAGTAATAAGGTCTAGGGGTCACCCAATAGGTGAGAAACATCATTCCCAGCAAGTATAACTTGAAACACCAAGAACCAAAATGCATAGCAAACTTCATGCAGTGCTTAAAACAAAGCTATCACTCTGCCAAACTAAAGGTACATACCTAAAAAGTTATACGGTGACCTATAATTATTTACATTAATAAAGAGGGCTAGTGTACATTCCGGATTCAGTTAATGGGAGTCTGAGAAGAGGCTTTTCTTATATATGTGAGGGGGGGGGGGTATTTCCCCTAATTAGGGGTTATGCGTGCTTAGGAGATTAACTATCTAATGCAGTGCCAGAGCCATGTTTGCGGTCACTACGGAGGATGATACGCTCCAAAGAAGTGCCTTCCATCTAGCCACCTTTTATGTATCCATAAAGTTAGTCCCACTAAATATTCTTTAGATATGGGACCCACTATTCCTATAGTGCCATCAGGAAGTACCACAGATTTCTGTGCATAAATAAAGACTCATTTTTCTCGGCTCCATTACATGTCAGTTCTCTAACCCTCCGATTGAAAGAATGGGAAAAAGTAAACCCTTTTGCAAGGGAAAGGCTGGCTCCATCTGTATCTTAGAGCAAAATCCTTTTGATATATAATTAACTTCCAATAGCTGGGATGGGATTTGTCATTACCATTTTACCATACCCTTGTCTGTTTCTCATATGCAGAGAACTCTCCATTAACACAAATCCCTCATGAAAGCAGAGTAATACCATAACAAAACATTCAATAAAAGGTGAACAGACATATGCTTCCTTGATATTTGTGACTGAATGGTCACTGTAAGATACGATTGAATAAGGGACTCGCATATGATTCAATGAAAATTAAAGTTTAAATGTGACCAGTTAACAGGAGCAAAATTATTAATATAGAGAGCAAACTGAGCATTCCCAAAAACTTAAACATTTGTAAGTAACTGTTCTTACCAAGTTCAGGGTCTAGCTGCAGTATAATTAAGGAGGGAAGTTTATTGATACACTAGCATACCATCTCTAATTAAATGCTTTCTGGGCACACATCATACTGCTTTCTAAACATTTAGTATAGCCTTTTACCATGTGTGTATATTAAAGAAATATCTACGTAAGAATCTTCTCATTGAGAAAGAACCACCTATACGTAATGTCACTTTACGTATCCTTGTCTCATTTTCCAGAGAGTATGCTTATTTGTCGGTTCAGACATTTTTTCCCCTTCA
This sequence comes from Protopterus annectens, assembly GCF_019279795.1. Lineage (NCBI taxonomy): Eukaryota > Metazoa > Chordata > Ceratodontiformes > Protopteridae > Protopterus > Protopterus annectens. The sequence continues at coordinate 366,373,863 of NC_056751.1, forward strand.
GCTATATCAAGATGGGGATTAAGCTGCACACATACAGAAAAACAGTGTCAGTTTGTTTACATATATTGCATTTACCAATGTAGGCATCACTACTATTTACAGATTTCCTTGCATACTTGTGCAGGTTGTAACTAATTTTTATCTAACATCATCTGTTAGGATAGTCTGGGACACATTTGGGTATTGCAATTACACCTTTGGTAAGACAATCTTGTGATAGTACAGCATAGATTTACACTTTCTAATTATTATAACTGGCCTTAAAATGCAAGAAGCAATATTCTTTAACCAAATTAGCAAAATATGTAAATGTTATAGATAAAAGCAAGTACTGTGTCAGATTCATATTAATGGTTATCTTTTTAGCATATTAAAATTCGATTTCACATTCTGGTAAAACCTGTGGGCTTAGAATTATATGTATGTACTTTAACATCGGCTGATCAACATTCATATAGCACTTCCAAGGAAGACCCAGTAGACTGATCCACATGACTATGCAAATGAAACAAAGGTTTCCTAAAAACAATATATACACTGTGAGATATCTATCCAAACAGAAAAAAAAAAAAAAAGTCCAAAGTAAGGGAATGCAATTTTGTTGTGGCAGCTTGCTCAGGGGAAATTGTCCAAATGTTAGAGGCAGTGTGTAGCTACCGGACAGGAGTAACTGACCTGCGTGAGATGTATGCTGACAACTGATAGCTGCCTCCTTTCATTTCCGATCAGCATGAAGGAATCCGTACTGGCGATCTTTCCACGACAATTTCCTCTTCCATCCAGATTGTCGATTGCTTCAGCATATCCTGGAGAACAGATACAAGAGATCGTTTAACTCTCAGTGCGACAATACAGCGCTCAGGGTCAATATGCCTTTAAGAGCACTTTGCATCAAGGGGAGATAAAGGGTTAACGTATCTTCGGAGCGCTGAGAAACATGGCGTTTTGTCTGTGGTACCTGAAATGAATCGCAGGGATGACTCGAGTGTAGTGGGTCCTACGGATCTGTCACCATATACGATGGAGGGATTATAGGAGAGCCATATTAGCGTGGTAAGAGCTTATTAATAATAAAAAATAACTTCATACAAACTTTAGAGATTTGCCAACAGGCAGATCAGCTGATATTGAGAAACGGTAACCGTTAATTGTCATATGTAAACCTGGAGGGCATAACCAGTAGCAGATTCTGGTAGCATTTGCTTATCCTAAGCACATAAAGAATCTGTAAATGATTATCGGGTTTAAAGCTGTGTGAAATAGTTGCCATTAGGTAACCAGCCTTCCTCAGAGGTTAGATTCTTATTTAAGCTGCATCACATCCCTCAGGATAGACAAGGAGACCATTAAGGTTTTTATGTTGATTATTTCGGGCATTCTTTAAAAGCCTTTTCAAATACCACCACAGCTTCATCGTAGTTTTGAGCAGAGAGCTGGACACCCTGATAAGCAAAGCTGAGGGTATTGGGGTATCTCATTTGAAATCTGATTTGTTTTTTAATCAGAAAGCCGCAGAATGGAGCTAGCTTCTGTCTCTCTTGTTTGATTGGGGTTGGAAGGTCAGGAGAGAGAAATATTTTAGAGTTTTTCCATTCTATGTATTTCTTTTTTTTTGCAGCTACTATTAGTTTGCTCACATGTTGGTAGTTTAGAATCTTAACATATATTGGTCTTGGATTAAGATTGTCTCTTGCTGGTCTTAAGGCTCTGTGTGCATGTTCCATAATTATTTTATCTGAGACAGGATCTTTGTCCAGGAAGATAGAAAATATTTCAGAGATGCTCTCTAAAAGCTCCATTTGAGTAACATTTTCTGGGATTCCTCTAATGATAAGGTTATTACGTCTGGATCTGGCTTCTAGGTCAATTAATTTCTGTTGAATGATCTTTATGCTTGAGTCATTATTTTTTTGCTCTTTTTGTATCTGGTCAATTTTAAACTCATTTTCCAGCACCCTTGCTTCTGTCTTATCCATCCTGGTTAAGATTCTGTCGATGGATTCATTAAATGATTTAAGCTGTTGTGAGAGGCCTTGGATTGCTGTTTGAATGGGTTCTAAAGCAATCTTTAGATCCTCCATGTAGTTTGTTTCAGTTTTCTCTTTTGCTGTTACAGGTGTTACTTTAGGTGCCTCTTGTTGTTTGGTAGTTCTGGCCCTTTTAGTGTTTACTTCTTTTTCTGGTGAAGCAATAGTTGAAAATTTTGCTTTTGTGGTTTGAGTTTCCATGTGATCCAGATCTTTTGACATGTTTGTGGAAAATTTTTTCCCCTTTTTTTCTTTTTTTTTTCCTCACAAGAGTAGAAGGCCTTCGAGGCCTAGAGCACATGTAATCCGGGCTGGCTGTAGAAGATACAGATCAGGTACAATCCTTCACAAAAGATCCTTTCACGCCCTCTCAAAATGTTGGTAAGGATAGTAGGTAAGATTCTTGTTGATTCTGAAATGTTATTATATCTTGAAGATACCACCGGCCCTTGAATTTAGCTGTTAGATTAAAGGTGAGTGGCAGAGCTCTGTGAAAACACTGCTTATAGGATGGCAGCCATTTTGGAACTCCTCAGGTTGATTTCTTACAGGCACCAGTTTTCTGAGGATGTTAAGTTTCTTCAAGAAGGAGGAGACCCACCACTCAGAAATCATACATAGCCAAATGGAAGAGATTCTCCTTTTGGTGCCAAAGAAATGGACAGGACGTTAACCAGTCAGAGGTACCTTCCATTCTGAAACATCCATGTGAGCTATTACATAAAGGTCTAGCCTACTCTTTCATCAAAGTTCACCTGTTTGCCATTTCTGCTAGCTTCCTTTTCAGTCCACCACTTTTGTCCAAATCTGAGTCAAGCTATTCCTTAAAGGGATACTGTATCTGAGACCACCTAGAAAGCCCATTACCCCTACTTGGGCCCTTAACTTTGTGCTGGAGAAGCTCACCTTATCCTTTTTGACCTGGTAACATCAAATCTTTGCCTGGAAAACTATTCTTTTTCTGGCCCTCACCTCAGCTAGGAGAGTTTCTGAACTTCAGGCAATCATGGCAGTTTCCCCCTTTCTTATTGTTTTTCAAAGATAGAGCAATCCTCAGTAATAAGCTTTCATTTATCCTTCTCATAAGTGTAAGGATCCCGTGGAGCACCAAAAACACTCCCCTGTCCTGTCAGCACCTTCATCTGAGCCTCCTAAGAAGGTTGCAAAGAGTTTGGATCTGAAGTCTTGGGAATTGACAACTGCTGTTAGCAAGTCTCCTAGGCTCCATACTCCAACGTTTTCCCTAGAGCCAGTATCGATGAGGTTAGGGTCTCCATTTCTTCAGGAGATCACTAAAATGTCTTCCAGGCTGCCATTCACTTCTTCCTCCATTAGGTCCTCCCAAAGTCTTTCCGAGTTGAAGGTAGATAGGATGATGAGAAAATTCCTCAGAGCACAAATCCAGATGGCGGTCCTATCAGCTCCATCTCCCATCAGGTCTGTAAGCCTTAACCCTTCCTTCCAGCCTTTTGCTGCTCTTTTTCTGATCTGACCTGCCATTTTGGAGCCCTTGGATCTGAGATGCCCGAGAGTCGAGCCATCTGATTTGTAGATTCTTCTATCTTCAACTCCAGCGACTTATTTGTTCAGATCGGCTCCTACCACCTTTTGGAGCACAGTGGTTCTCGGAGCGAAAGTGTCGGATCTGAGGGGTTGACTTAGACTCCGAAGCTTTTGAAGCTGTCACTTCCCCTCAGGACTTTGGCAGTGGACAGCTCAGCTCCAATTCCTCCCTGGAGTTGGAGGGTCAGGGAGGGGATAGATCATTTGCCCCCAAGAGTCTTTGCTCTGGTTGAATTGTCCTTGGCTTTTCCTGGTCCTTTTGCCTTTGAAGTGGTGGAGAGGGTTTTCTCTCACCCCAGAGTACTTTTGACTCTTACATCTTTGAATCCATTCCCTGTTCCCTCTTTAGATCCTGTCTTAGTCTACTCATCCCACACCTCACAGACAGCCAGTCCAGTTGAGCTCCAAGCAATTTCCAACAGGGAACTCCCCACTTCTTCCGACACCTTCCCAGAACACCCCACTGAGGAGGTTCCTTGGAATAGGTCTTCCAAGAGGAGGCACTTGGATTCCCCACAGGAATCCCTCATAAAAGAGACCGATTGTGATGAAGGGGAAGGATCCCTACCTGAGGATGTCTCCTTTGGACGCATGTTTGAGATCCTTCGCCAGAAAGGTGGTTGGTATTTCTAAAACACTTCCCAGGAGGAATCATTAGGTTCATAGGTTCATAGATTAGTACTAAGCTAACTGCCCTTGCAAGCCATTTTAAGCCTAGCCAATTATCCCTTGTGAGATTCAAACCCTGTACCTTGCATTTGTAAGGCAAACACCTAAACCATTAGGCCACCCTCCCACTGGTCTGGACCATCTACATCTTCCGTTACCCCACCTGCCGATAAGCTTATAGACCTTGTCTCATATAGGGCACAGAAGGAACCTGACTCTGTGGAACCGATTCCCAAACACCTGGACAAAATTTTGAGCAACCCCTCTGACAGACTCCACTGGACAAAGGGAATCCCTGTAGCTCCCATGGTTATTGCAGCAGCCACTAAAATATGGAGTGTAGGGCGTTAGACAGTTTGGGAAGCAAGCGTATGCAACAATGACCTTTGCCTTATGGTCGCTGAATTACCTAGCACAATTCACAAGGTTACAGAGGGACTTAGTTAAGGAATTCTCTAACTCTACCCCTGGGTCCATGTCCACAGAGGAACAGAAGTCCTTTTCCTAAAGACTGTCTACCTTACAATCCATTACTAAAGTGTCCATGAGGTTAATCTCACACAAAGCTGAAGGTTCCTTATGGGTGGCAGGTTCAGACAAAACCATTAGGAGACTGGATGTGGTTGTGTGATTTTTGTGGAGCCCTTCAGGGTGTCATTCATCAATGCCCCTTTTGATGGATCATCTTTGTTTGGGCCGACAGTTAAAGGGACACTCTTCCAGTGAAAAGGATAGAAAGACCTTATCTGCCATGGGAATCCAGTTTTCTATTACGCACAGACCCTTTTCGAGGAGCCAATGCGGTGGTAAAAAGTTGTGGTTCCAGAAATCTCAAGGACCTTTCAAAGAGTCACGTAGAGACTTTTTCCCCAGAGGCAAAGGGGGAAATAGTTACAATGGAAGATGCCACCCATGCAGCAGAGGGGGATCCACAGAATCAAGGATCTCAAGATTCCTTCTTGGATAGATCCTTTCAATGCTTCTGAAAGGTTGCCTGAATAACCCTCTCTGGAGACAGCTGGGGAGTGCTTGTCCTTGCATTTAAAAGCCTGGATAGCCATCACAAAAGATTCAAGGGAGCAAAGGATCATATACAGAGGATATTCCATTCCCTTTTTACAAGTTCCAAAAGGACAAAGGGAATGTATCCCCAATGTTCCACCTAACAAAAGGGGGTTGCCAACTCTAGAGATTCAAAAGCTACTGGACAAGAGAGAGTCATCCAAGAGGTCCTCCCAGACCAAAAAGGATCTGGAATTTACTCTAGGTTCTTTTTGGTGCCAAAGATAACAGGAGACCTAAGACCTATGTTGGATCTCCATTATCTGAATCCGTCTGTAAAGAATTCCAAATTCTGGATGGTCACAGTTCAGTCCATTCTTCTCCTGCTGCAGAAGGATAGCTGGATGTGCTCTACTGATCTTCAAGACATGTACTATCACATCAAAATGAACAGGTACTCTTGAGGATACCCATGCTTCCAGTTGGGAGCCAGTCATTATCAGTTCAAAGCCTTGCCCTTCGTTCTCACCACAGCCCCCAGGGTGTTCGTCAAATGCATGGCAGTGATAGCAGCTCATCTGCGACTGCTTGGATTCAGACTGTTTCCTTACTTAGATGACCGGCTCCTTACCACACCAACCAGGCATCTTCTGGAAACAGCCAGGGATTACTTACTCCAATTATCCCACTTTCTGAGAATTATAATCAACCTGGCCAAGTCACAACTACAACCAGTTCAAATCTTGGAATTTATAGGGGCTCGTCCAGATACAGTCATCTGTTTAGCTCTTCTGCCTTGAAACCGAGTTCTTGCTTTGAAATCGCATGTCCGACAGGTTCTTTTTCATCTCCCCCAGCAAAAATATGGTACTCAAAGCTGTAGGGTCAATGGCTGCTGTAATAACATTAATATTCACTGCTCATCTTCTTATGAGAATTCTTCAATGGACCCTAGCAGTGCAATGGTCTTTTCATCAACATGCCTTATGACATCCTGTAAAATTATCTCAGGTTTGCAGAAAGTCCCTAGTGTGGTGGATACACTCTGAAGAGATTTGTCACGGGCTTTCTTTCATTCTTCCTCCCCTGAATGCCACATTGACCATGGATGCTTCCCAGTTGGGGTGGGGGGCATTACTTGGGATGGACTGTTCAAGGTACGTGGTCCCCAGAAGAAATCAATTTGCATTTAAATATCCTGGAGATGAGAGCGGTGCTGCTAGCATTGCAGGTCCTTTAGAGATCTATTCTACAAGGAACCATTGCTATTCAAACTGACACCATGTCAGTAGTCTGGTAATAGGATCATAGGAGGTTACTAGGCTAATGGCCCTGAGGCCCTTACAAGCCTAACCAAGAGTTATATTTCCAAAAAGAAACCTCAGTCAGCACCTGTACATCAACAAATGGGGGAACTATATCCTATCCCCTGTAAATCCACAAAAGAATGCCACAACTATTGAAAAAAGCTCTGCATAATTTACTTGACTCCCATAGAATAAGCTCTTTCATCCCATTACCTACAGGACTTCATCAGGTAAAATACAAGTTAAAAAAATCAGGTATTTAAATAGCCCTCCAAAAGTCACATGTTCACCTAACTTAACTTCAGTGATTTAAAGTGATATACTCAATACAGAATTTAACCTAAGAAGAGATAAAACACTAGTAAACCCATTAAGTAAAATCATAAATATTCTCAAAATTCATATAAAAATATAAAACAAAATGCACAAATAAACAGTGTATAAATATATTCTATCCTATTCATTACTATTTACTAAATGCAGTAAAAATGCCTAATAAATATAATAAAAAATGTTTATATATATCCTGTTGCTAAAATTGGTGGCATAGTTACAAGAAACAATATGCTTTGTAGCACTTAGGAACTGTAAAAAATATGCAGCACTTGTTCAGAATGCAAGTTCACAAATATGTTCTGTGATAAACACAACTCTAAAGTCAGTGTTATCTAGACAGTGCCTTTAATTTTAAGATACTTGCAATTGAAACAAGGCCATTTAAACTTGGCCAACAATAAATGTTAAAGAACAATTGCCACATCAACTTTCTTCTCTCGAGTTGTAATGACCAAGGCCACCCTCTAATACTTGCGGTTGCTTTCTTTAAAATTAAACATTTAAACTCATTCTCTGGATATTGAGAAATGTGTCCAAATAACGTATTAGTTGTCCTTTGTTTTTAATATCATAAATATGTTCATAAATCCATTCGTTGAGCATGTGCTCATTTTTCCAATATAAAAACTGGGGCAGTTTTGACAGAGGGCAGTGTATATTACCTCTTTACTAACACAAAAGAGGTTACCTTGTATTAATATACCTTTGCCCCTTGATTTCAAATTGGTCACAAACTTTTATAAATTTAGAATAATTACAGTGACCACATTTTAACAAACATCAGGTTAACCATAGATTCAGGGTGACCAAGAACTCACTGGAGGTCGATAAAACATGAAGTCTTGCCTCCAATGCATATCTTCCCTGGGCAAGAATTAGATGAGAGTGAGTTTTACTGGATCCAACAGCGGTTGGAACCTGGAGTACCCTCACTTGGATCTGGGTTCAAAGAAGATGCCTTGTCATCCTGTCCACATTTGCTTCAGTGAGGCTTCAAGAAGATCTAACTGACCTAAAGGATGAAGTTGAAGAATGAGGTCTGGAAGATAAAGATAGTCTATCTTGTGAAGTTGGAGACCTGAGTCTCAGAATGACAGGATCCAGAGAGAACCTAGGAGCGATCACAGTCCCTGTAGTGTTCAAGTCCCAAGGAAGTGTTGGCTCCAAAGTTTTGATGACTTTTGGTGCTAGAGCTGATAAATTTGTTGGATTGGGGGATCATTTTCTGGAAGACTTCATTTTTTATGTTTCTGTAGATTTAGATTTTTCCTGTGTCTTGCAAGTAGAAAGAGGATTTTATTCTAGAATGGGCTGGATGACACCTTTCAAAATCAATTTGTTTCATCTCACCACTAAATCTCTTTGACCAAATGAGTTGCAGATTGAACAGGGTAATCCAAGTCTGAGGGGCTAAGGCAATACACACATTTGTCATGTGCATTAGAATTGGCAGCTTGTGTGTGCAAGATGCATACTTTTTAAATCCAGATGGCTCATTAGCCATGATGTAAATCTTGTGAAACTCTCACTCTCTGGAAGTAAGACAGCAAATGTATCAAAAACAACAGTACCAATAATAGCTGTAACAACAATCCTTTCTCAAGTAATATTTATGTAAAAACAATAAAAAACTATATATTTTCTAACTAAGAGCAAATATCAAAACTCAAGAAAAAAATATCAAAGTTTAATGACAGAGGGAGGGGAAGTAAGTAAAACACTTCTCTGAAAAATTATTTTAGTAAACCTAATCTGAAACAGCTTTTTCTAATGATTATGTTTTAGCACCACAGCTCTGTCAACACTTGAAGGTGACAAATGGAGGTGAGATGGCTCATTCTGCGCATTGGGTTTATGGATAGCAGAGGAGCCTGAGCACCAGATCAAAAGCTTTGAAGTGGCTGAAGCTGGATTTGAGATTTGATCTGAGACCAGTCTGTAGAGGAATGTATGGAAAAGGCATCAGATAATGCATTTACACACACACACACACTGACTGACAAACTTATCTTGTATGCATGTGATTCTTCTAATTTTTAAATCCATATCAAGCTTCAATAAAAATGTTCCAAAGATAAAACAGGAAAAAATAAAATGCATTTGCAAAGTTCACAATAGACGCTTAAAGCTATATACACTTTCCAAAGAGATGTCTACTGTTCATATAGGAGCAGTTGCCCCAAATGGTTGATTGCACACTGTAGGTATGACCTCTTATAAAGTTAAGATTGATTATCCTAATACTCATGTTAGAGCCTGTGTTCCCAATTATTCAGATCACTATCTGTTCTTATCTCTATCCCACTTCCAGATGTGAAAAACAGCCTACATGCTTTCAGTTAGCATTAAGTTATACTTGTAAAACGTATGCTGGCTGCCCTTAAATAAATCAAATAAATTGTACGCTGGTATGCTGTTATATCTAATGTATTAAAGTACTAAGGCTGCTGAGAGACAGCGACTTGTATGACTATTTACTTCTCACAATTTCAAACTCCTTTTCAACTTTAACTTGCTTGTAGTAGCACTTTAAAAGGATTACATTATACCTTATAGATTCCACCTAGAACACACTAATCAGACATCTTGTGTTTAATTGCAGGAGCTAATGAAAAAAGCAATTGACTTTGCATATATAAGAAAATTACCAGTTTTATTTATTTTTTGTTAAAAGTTTTATTTATTTATATTTTGTTATAATCAGAGCAGGTTACACACACAAAAAGCATTTGTTAAGCTTTCTCTTACAGTGCTGTGTAATTAAGCAAGTCACCATTTTGGTCAGCCATAGGACTCTCTTCTACTTGAGTGTTTGCCTCCTCCTCCCTCCAACTAAAGTACACTGACCCTAATTTTTACAGGTATACCTTGTACCTTTCTGGCTTTCTAACACTCAGACATAGATTCCTGTTGAAAGTTTTACTTGTCTGACATTTGAACAAGTTACCCTTGTAAAAATCCTCAAAATTGTATACTGTTTCTGTCTTTCCTCCTAAACATAAGTAAAATTAAAGTGCTGAGTGCAGATTTTAGGCCCTTACATTCAACTTACCTCTGGTGTGGTGTCTTGAGTCAATCGAGGTATCCCTCTAACCACTCCTACTGCCTTCTCTTTTCCCCCATCCCCCTCTTTCCTCAAACAGGTTAACTGCTACAACTTAGTACAGGCATTGGTTCATTCCTACTCCACTTGCCCTCACTTTGCTTGGGCTTGCTTCACTCCCCACCCTGCCCCCAAATACCTCCCACCCCTGGTGCTGCTACATTTATTGGTACTAGACCACATCCCACTTTTTTAAACCAATCAGTAACAACTTGTCACTCAACAGCGCCACCCTCAACCTGATACCACCAGTCCTCTAACTGTGTTATTTTTGCCTAAGTTTCAAGTCTCATTCAGTAGGTATGCTATCACCCAAAATAGTCTTATTAACTCTACTTCTACCCCTATTACTCATTCCAGATCTCCTAACCACCTACGAATGTCAGGGTCACCCAGGTTTCCACTACCCTATATTCCAAACATCCATCTCATCTACAACAGATAATAATGCACCCTTACTCACTTCTCTCATGCTTACCTCCTTAACCCCTAAATACTACCATCTTACTAGACCTAGTTACATTAGTCCTAAAACTAGACACTATTACAAAACTTTATTCAAAAATCTTAAAACTCATACTTGGGATACACTACAACCTCACAAAGGACAGCGACATCCACCCAAACCCTGATCCATCCCCACGTGTTGACCCTAATCCCCCTACTATATCCCCTACCACCATAGCTCCAACAAATAAACCTCCTAACTCACTGCTAGCCTACCATCTAAACTTTAGGAGCATAAATAACAAAACTCAGCACCTGCATGCCCTCTAAGCTGTTCATTCCCCAGATATATTATGCCTAACAGAAACATGGCTAAAGCCTGCCACCAAGGACCATGAGATTCTGCCACCAGGGTGCAATATGTTTCAACTAGACCGTACCACCAGAAAGGGTGGTGGGGTAGCCATACTTTACAAGTCTACCCTGTCAGCATAGACACCCAACAACCACCCCAGTTCAATAATGCTGAAATTCTTATCTCAAAACTACAAATTAATAAAAATAAAAATGTAAACATTGTCTGTGTCTACATTCCCCCAGGGAGGAACACAGAAACTTTAGAAGACTTGTTATATTGGTTATCCAATAACTAGCCCCAAGAAACAGTTCTTGGGGATTTCAACATTGACTGGAACACTTGCTCTTGTGAAACCCCCACAACCCACATAAACCACTATGGATTTACTCAAATCATAACCTCCCCCAGCAGGACAGGAAAACCCAGTAACAAGGAAAGCACCCTAGACTGGATACTCATCAATACCCATCTTCAGTCCTATATATCAGGCACTTTGCCTGATGACCTAAGTGACCACTGTCTCACCTATGTAATCAAGCTCAAAGTAGACTGCTCCTACCAACACACCTATAGAACATTAAGAAACAAGAATTTTATTCTCACCAAGTTTCAAAATGAACTTAAGGCATGCATTTGGTCAGTACTAAAAAGTCTGCTCCTAGATGAAGCAGTAGCATACTTTAACACCAAATTCCTTGCTATTCTTAACTCCCATGCTCCCAGCCACTGTATTAGAATCAAAGTTAATATTGCACCATGGCTTTCTAAAGATAACAAAACCAAAATTTCACTTAGAAACAAAGCATGGGCCACCTATCAAAAAACAAAAGCCCCACTTGGTCAACTAAGATTCAGACAGCTAAGGAATGATACCAAAAAATCCATAACCTTAGACAAAAAGAACCACTACTACCATCTACTGCAAAAACACCAAAACAAACCTCAAAAGTTCTGGGCAGGAATAAACAAACTAATCCACCCACTCCACCCCCCTCAGCTTCCCAACAAAAATCCCCAGTAGGCATTGCTAATAACTTCAACAGCTTCTTCACAGAGACTATCCAGCCAACTCTCGCCCAATGACTCTAATTCTAATGCAGCCACACCCAGTACCCAAACATACTTTACCTTCCAACCTATTCCTACTCAACTTATTCATGCCCTACTTAAGAAACTTAAGACCCACCACCCTGGGTGCCGACCTCCTCCCAGCAGACTATCTGCAAAAGGCTGCTGACACCATAGCATACCCCATCTCAATCTTGATCAACAGAGCTATAGCAAATGCTACTGTAACCACTATATGGAAAATCTCCCATGTCATACCTCTCCATAAAGGAGGCAGTTCCACTGAACTGCCAAACTTTAGACCCATAGCTATTCTGTCACCTATAGCTAAAATTATGGGGAAGTGTGTACTCGTAGAACTCATGCATTACCTCACACAGAACAAGCTGTTGTCCAACTTTCAGCATGGCTTTAAGCCACACCACAGTACTACTGCCCTCCTCTCTTTCTCTAACGTCATTAACCACAATTGCAATAATAACAAACTATCCTCAGCACTCTTTCTAGATCTGTCCAAGGCTTTTGACATGGTTGACCATGCACTCCAATGGTTTCAATCCTACCTGCAGGGCAGGCAACAGGCAGTCCTATGGCAGGACAAGCTATCATCTTGCCTACCCATCACATTAGGAGTCCCCCAGGGCTCGATACTATGACCCCTTCTTTTTTGCATCTTTATTAACGAACTTAATTCACTCATCGCAGATGCTACCTGCATTCAATATGTGGATGACTCCACCTTGATTTGTTCTGACACCTCACCAGCTACTTTATTCACATTAACCCAAAATACCTTCAATACAGTGGAAAAATGGCATTCCAATCAACATCTAATCCTAAACCTCAACAAAACTAAACTGCTCCTTTTCTCCCCCACATGCAGGACCCCCCTGCCATCCTTCAACATAACCGCTAACAATGGCACTATCATCTTCCTAGAAGCCCAAACTAAACTACTGGGTGTCATAGTTAATAACCTAAAGTTTGATGCGCTTATCAATCAAACTATCAAAACCATTAATAAAAAACTTGGCTCTCTTTACAGAATCAAACCTTTCCTTACCCCACTAGACTCCTAGTTCAAACATACAAATCCAACTACTCAGCTGGGGACTCTCTGTTTGCCAACTCTGTTGGAAAAACATGGAACAGGCTTCCAGCTGACTTGACCCTAGAACCCTCACTAACTCAATTCAAAAACAAACTCAAGAAATACTTCAAAACTCATTGGTTATGTCCTTGCACTAACCCTGACTAGTGAACTCTGTATTACTTAGGTGCCTTACCTTCAACTATTTCTAACTTTTTTCTACCACATCATTTCACGAAGGGTCAATTGGACAACTGCTTTTCAATGTGTCTTAAACCTGAATGTAATGTTACATATATATAACTTTGAAAATAATGTTATGTTTTGTAAAGTGTTTTATAATATGTTAGTACTATATGTGCTAAATGCTGGTATTGCTTATGACTGTAATCTGCTTGAAACTAGCATTTACTAAATGTTCAATGTGTATTATTAACTTGGATCTTTTTCCAAGGGCCTCCGCTGAAAATAGACGTATATCCAGTCGGACTATCCCAGTCAACAAATGTAAAATAAATAAATGTAAATAAATAAAATTAAAAAAAGCTTGTCTCTAGCTTAAACTAAGAGCATTACTCTAGTTATCAACCTATATAAAACAGAATTTTTTTTACTTCTACATATAATATGATCTGTGCATCTTTACTTTGTAAAACCTGGGTATATTACAGCTAAGAAAAGTATACTTTTATTCTAAGAGCATTAACATATACAACAGTCACTTATAAAACTCCCCCCAACCATCTCACATTTAAAATACTTTGATGGCATTCTATACAAGACTGCTTTACAAACTGCCATTTACACTGTGGACTTTCATATAAATGCTAAAAAAAATAAATGTTTTGCTGACAGTTACTTCTTCAGTCAGTTCATGGCCTTCATAACATCAATGGCATAGAGTGGAATTTATGCTTAGCAGGTCTCCTACCACTTTAACTAAATCAATAAACTCCTAGTCTTTTTTTAATCTTTATCTTACAGAACCACAGATGACCTTCTTCATCACTGTTGCAGTACTCATCACCTAAGGGATCTCTTGTCAAGGATAGCCAAACATCCGGACAGTGTACATACAAAAGTCTTCAGCTCTTACAGGCACCAGACGTCACATGTATGCTTCCCACTCAAGACATAGGACATAAATGTGATGCATAACTGCAAACTCTCAGAACTTTTTTGTCACCAGTCTGAATGCCATTATTGAACATCATTCTGAATGCCTTTCTTCTGTGCTGGTTACCAAGCCATTTTTCAGATAAGTACCCCATTGGGGTTTCTTCTGTTCCTTTTTCTTGTTGTTGTGTTCATGTCATCACGAAAAGGAAAATGTCAGTGTGGGAGGCAGATTCCACATAAAGACTGTCATAACCAGTGTCTTTTTTGTTTGGGTACTTCCCACAATCATACATAGTGTTCTATCTGCCAGGCATTTGTGCCTGAGAGCCTCCATAGTCGCATCTTCTCTTTGTCCATATACTTGGAGAACCAGCATTTTAAGTTGTTGGCTCAGGGTGCTATGGTGGAATCCACCCATGGCAAGGGGCAGCCTTCTGCCATGAAAAAGGCCAAAAAAAGTTGGGCCTGATCTGACTACTGTCCAGCCTCCACTAGACAGCTCTCTTGATGCTGGTGAAAGCCCTGAAGTCTGGTGCTTGATTCAGATTCCTCTGCCATGACTCCCATCAGAGGCTGGCATGGATCCAACTTCTTGCGCATCCTTGGAAGTTTTTCAAACATCTGTATCTGATATTGAGGGGGGAACCTCGCCATATAATATCTGAAGGACTGAGGGGCATTCCTCAGATTTTAGTAAGGGAGAATATTCCTACAGCTGTTAGAGTTGCATCAGGGGTCTGATCCTCCGAGGGTGTATTGAATGAATGTCTCACAAAAAAAGAAACAAAAGATAAACCATATTTCCCCTGTGGTGAAGCATCCTGAATGTGAACAGGGTTTATTCAGTACTTTGATGGCCCTGAAGCCACCTCAAGGGGGTCTCTGTTCCTACCACTGGCCTTCCACTCCAGTCAAGAGGCCTACAAAATTGGATTTGTCAGATGATCTGAATTCCACAAGAATCCCTAGCCTATTCTTCCAAAATTCCTTCTTTCTTGGACTATTATTCACAATACAAGGATTCCTTAAGCTCAGACTCCCCTTTGGAGGAGCTTTCCTTTGGAGATACCATTGCCCACATGGACTATTTTAAATGGCATTGATCACAGGTCTTTGATATTCAAAAAAGGTATTATGAGCACCTACAGACAGAGTCTCCCAAACCATCTACTGCTCTTCCTGTTCTGGCTGCCCTTTTAGATACTTTTTCTGAAGCTTTTGTAGCCCCTGACTCTCAGCCTCCAGCACCAAAAAAAAAACTGGATAGGTTTTACAAGGTACCTGAGGAATGCAATTTCTTTATAAATGCCCTTCCGCTGAACCTTCTTTTGTGTCACTCTTCTGACAAACCATCCAAGTTGCTGCCTTCTACCAAACTGGCACATTTTTATAAGGATAATAAGGCCATAGAAAAGTTGGGCAAGGATGTTTACACTCCTGCTACCTTATCCTTTAGGTCCATTATCTACCAGACTCATATGTCCTGGTATGTTTCGGCACTTCTTTCTTGGTTTCTAAGGTGGTTTTTCACCTTCCTGACTCTGAAGTGAAGGCTTCGGCCCTTTCTCTGCTGGGCACCACTTCACAAGTTGTTCACACTTCAGTCAATTGCAACTGTGATGCAACTGATACCTCTTTTAGGCCTGCTGCCTTTAGTTCAATTATAAAGTGTTGTTATTGGCTTCATCGTCAGGCTTTGCCTGATGACATCAAGGCAAAACCTTTGGATGCTCCTTTGAATAGCAAAAGTCTTTTTGGATCTGCTGCTACCCTTTCTAGTTCCTTCCAGGACAATGGCATAGCCTTGCAGGAGTTAAAACCTATTTTTGTTTCTCTTTTTCCTATATTTCAGAGAAACTGTCCTTCCAAGTCTACCTTTGTTCATAGGCAACTTCACCCTCTTCCTAAGGGTAAGATGGATTCTAGGCATGTTCCTCCTGCTAAGTCTACTCAGACTCCTGCCTTCCAGATACCTTCTTTTCAGGACAAGCCTGGTTCCATTGTGTCTCTGCCTTTTCCTTTCTCTTCCAAATTGGCTGTGAATCACCGGAGACTCTTGGGATCTAGCCAATATCCATCAGGGATATTTCATGGTTTTAGAAGTCCCTTCCTCCCTTTTTAGGTATTCCTCAACCTCTTTGGGAACAGTTTTCACATTTCCCAAATGTTCTTCACTTTTATTTTGGATCAGGGCACCATTCAGTCCATGCTTCCCACCCAGGTAGGGAAGGGTTTTTATTCTAGAATGTTTTTGGTCCAAGAAATGAGGGTACTTAGAGACCAATTCTGGATCTTTCCCTGCTAAACACTTTTTTTTAAGATTCCTTCCTTTCTGATGTTAGCCCTTCAGACACTTTCCCCTTCTACTACTACAGATCTTTCTGGTATCTCTGGATCTCAAGGATGCATACCTTCACATCCCCATCCATACTGTTTTTGAGAAATTCTATGTTTCTCTGTCTTTTCCTTACATCTTCAGTTCTCTCCTTTGCACTCTGGACTCTCTGCTATTCCAAGGGTATTCACCAAATGCCTTACTCCTGTCATTGCTTCTTGCAGACTTTGAGGTATTCATATTTTTCCCTACATAGATAATATGCTTATTCAAGTTCCTTCTCCCATCAGTCTGCTTCAGGATCTCTGCTTCACTACTTGCCTAGGACATCTTCCTAGGATCATATTTTCCTTGGCTGCAGGCTTCATATGTTTCCCATGTTGGAATCATTTCCTGCCCCAAGGCTTTATCTCTGATAACCTTTTCTAATGCCTTCTTCCTCTGGTGTCTGTCATGGCCAAGGAATCTCTCATATTCTTGGGGTTCATGGCTTCCACCATTATGATGCTCCCTCTTGCTAGGATCCATATGAGGAAACTTCAGTAGTATCTCAAATTGGTGTCTCTTCAGCATTCTCGCCCCCTAGAATTCTTGGTGTCTTTTCTTCCCTGACTCAAGCTTCACTGGTGGATTCATCAGCTGTCTTTCTTTCTCAATCCAGGGCTTCCTTTTTCAGGCTCTAATTCGCATTCAGGAGCTTTTTACAGATGCCGCAGACTGGGGGTGGGATGCTTCCTGAAGGTTCAGAGTCTCTGCTCTCCTCATCACAGGTCAGACTATATCAACATAAAAGAGATGAGGGCTCTGCAGGCTTTTTATTCCCTCTTTCATAGTGGGCACTTCAAAGTTTTCACAGATAATACCACAGTGATGTGGAATGTCAATAATAAGTGGTTAAGGAGGTCCTATCTTCCTTGCAGACTACCTCCTCAGGTTTAGGATCTAGTTATCCCATATCAAGTGACTCTTCAGGTGTTTTACATTCCCTCAGAGCACAATCTAGTGTCAGAGTCTTTGAGGAGGTCCGGCATACAAGCTCACAAATGGATGCTTCACAGAGATGTTTTTCTGAACATTGTCTATCAGTGTTTTTTTTCCTCAGGTAGATCTTTTTGCCTGTCCTCTGAACAACTTCTGCTTTTCTGTTGCAGAGTCCCAAGCGGATGCCCTGTCTTTTCTGTGGAAGAGGATGTTTCTGTACAATTCCCCCTTTCCTCTGTTGCCACAAGTTCTGCACAGGATCAGGCAGAACTCTCCCAAAATCTTGTTGGTGTCTCCCTTTTGGCCCAGATAGTATTGGCTGTTCATTCTTTCTCACTTGGCTAGTGGCAATTACAAGTTGCCCCACCAGATGGATTATCTCACACAAGATAAGAGCGCTCTCATCCATACTCGCCTGTCCACTCTTCAAGTGACACTGTGGGTGAAAGGGTTTTAATTCGTTTTAGGCACCTATTTTCTGAGGGATGTGCTCCCGAGTTCTGCAAGAGACCAGAAAACCCCCTGCCACAAAATCCTACATGTCCAAATGGTTTTTGGTATATGGAAATGAAAGTACCTCCTTTTTGAAATTCAAACATGAACATTCATTGGAACACACTGCATTTTTAGATGTTATGCTAATAAGAAAGGTAAGTGGTGAAGTAGACAATGAAATGTACAAGATGGAAGTGAAGCAGAATAACTGTTTACACCATAATAGTATGCACCCCCCTTTATGTTTGAAAATATTGTCTCGAATCAGATGCAGAGAGTTGTGAGGTTAAATACACAACATGATAGGTTAAATGATCAGTTAGAAAATATGGGTTTGGAATTTATTGAAAGGGGTTATTCAGGGAGAATAGTGGATAAAGCACATGATGAGGTTAAACAGCAATATTTAAAGCACAACATAACTCCGTATTTTAATGATGGGCATCAAGGAAATGAAAGGACACAATTTAGAAAAAATAAGACTAGATATATGCTTACTTATAACAGGAATACTTCAGCAGTCAAGAATATAACAGTGAAACACTGGGAAATTTTAAGGGATGTTCAAGGCCTACAAGAAATTGTTACAGAAGGCCCTGCATTTGGTTATAAACAAAATTGTACGTTAAAACAGACACTGCTATAAAGAGCAACCTAAAAGTTTTTTTTACTGGTTTTAGACATAAGCAAATGTAATGACTTTGTCTATTGTAAACATTTATATACTAGAAATCAGTAAGACATCCTGTGACTAAAAGTGAATTTACACTTCAAGCCTATGGAAACTGCAATACTAGTAATCTGTTCTATATGGCTAAGTGTGAACAGTGTAATTGTTATTATGTGGGCATGACTAATAGGAAGTTTAAAGACCGTATAGCTGGTCATATTAGTGACATTAAATGCAAGCTGTTAAATGCATTAAGTAAGCATATTTTGGAAAAATGTGATGAACATTTATTTAAATTTATGATTTTAAAAGTGATTTATAAACCTTTGAGGGGAGGTGATGTGAAGTTAACAGAAAATGAGGAAATGAAATGGATTTTGCGGATGAAGTCCCATATACCACCAGGATTAAATGACAGTTTCACTTTAAAACCTTATTTAAAAGAATTACATCAAAAGGTTTGAAACTGTCATTTTATTTTATTAACTATTTAAATGATGACTGCAACTGTTAAGATGTATTCGCCTGAAGAAGTCTTGTTGGTGAAAGTTTTAACTTTCATGTGAAGTTTCAACTTGCAACTTTTAATAAAAGATCTTGAGTGTTCCAGTGTTTTTTTTTTCTTTTTTGGATTCATTTTGGTATTAAGTACTGGTTAACAACCAACCTAATGGTTTCTTGGGAGCCTGCGGACATTGCTAATCGGTTAGCCAACAGCTTCTTTGAAAACTTCACTCCCCTTTCCCTGCCACAATTACCCCAAGACATCCCTGTGACGCCTGCGCACTGGCCCAGTAATTAAGGAGCCTCAATCCTCACCACGAGCACCAGTGAGGGGCGTGCACATTGGGGGATAACAAGTACACACACAGTAAAGTACAATTTCCCTTAAAAGCACACAGAGATTATAATCAGTCTGGCACCGGTTTCTCCCTTTCTCTCCAAATCCCCAATAAGATTCCCCACTGGCACAGCTATAGGGTTCAGATCTCAGCCAAGTAGTCAAGCCAAAACCTCCTAGTACCCTGTCTGTCCAACCAGTGCTTCGTGTCCCTGCCCAAGTTGCCAACACACACACACACACTTTGAGATTTGGTTTATATACAGACACTCCTGGGGAAGGCTGGCACAGGTTCTTCAGCTATGCCCGCTCCTGCCAGGCTATAAGGTAGTAATCACTGCCACCAACTACTCTTGTCAGCTACTAGTAAAGCCTTTCCCAAAGGGTGACCAATTTCACTGTGTAATATTACTGCGATCCAAATAGTGTGACTGAGCAGCAAGTACTCTAGAGCTTAAATTATCTCTACACAAAACAGAGTTGAAAGTTTTAAAAATATTTAATAGTAAATAAAAGCACAAGACAAATCTCATCAATTCAACACAGTGCTAATAAAGAGTTCGCAGATTACAAGAAACTTTTAAAACAATATTGTAGGACAGTCTGACATAAATATAGAAAACAGCTAGGTTAATCTGGCTTTATTTCTGTCTATCTCTAAGAGAAATACTAAAGTTTAAGATCCTACTTACATAGCAAAGCAAGTGCTGGTGAGCTGATGTCAGCTTTAGACAAAATCCAAAATGCTCTACTTTCATTCTTTCTGCCTTTAAAGTGATAGCACAGTGAGTCTTTTCAGATTACATCATTCTTAACAGTTCTGATTTAGTTTCCCAGGCTCACAGAACTTAAAATTTACATTTCTTTTTGTAATCTGCACTTGCAGGAAGGTACAGCAATAAAATACATTTTACATGTAAAATCTAGTAATTAACTCTTATCCTAAGACAATAGAATGAATTCTTTAGTCCAGACATCCTGACTCCAAGCTTGAGATCAGTCCTAAAATGCTTGACTTATAGGTTGGCACTGGGCTATCTGCCCGAAGGCATATATTAGCCCAGCCACGTTGTGCAGTATTCACCGCCCCTTTAGTAGTTCCCGAGACCCTTGTACTAGCAGCTAGTACCCTTGGCCCCTATCTAGTAGTGCTGTTGGCGTGATCCCCAGTGTGAACTTTGTTACCCATCCACTCATCAAGGCTCCTCTTGAAGAGTGATAGTGAGGAGCTCTGTCTTATGTAGATCGGGACCCTGTTCCATAGTAAGGGAAGTCTCTGCGAAGGGAATCTATCCCTCCAGCATGTTCTATTCATTGTTATGTTGAGGTTTATATCCCTAGAGCGTGTAGCTCGAGTAGATTTGGTTTTGCTAAGATGGAGCATGTTCAACAATTCTGGGTTGGACATGGCTCTGTACGTTAGACAGAGATCACCTCTGAGAAAGCGGTATGAACAGAGAACAGTCTTAGTTCTTTCAATCGTGCTGCATAGGGCAACTGTTTGAGGCCAGTAATCCTCTTGGTTAGGTACCTTTGTGGTCTCTCCAGCTGCTGGAGATGTCTAGCCAGGTACATTCCAATTGGTGCATTGTACTCAATAATGGGTCTGATGAGGGAAGAGTAGAGGGGCATCATTACATCCTTAGATCTTGATGCGAACCCTTTCATGATCAGATGGGTCACATAGAAGGATTTTCTAACCACTTTGGCAACATGGTTATCAAAGGAAAGCTGACTATCTACTTGAGTCCCTAGATCCCTTATTTCTTCTTCAGATTTCAGGGGATTACCTCCTATGTTGTAGTTTGCAGGTACTCTGTTTTTTCCAAAGGGGATTACTACGCATTTTTTTGCATTTAGCTTGAGACCATGGCTTTGACACCATGCATCAGTCTCAATTAGGCCCTTCTGGAGGATCTCCATGTCGGCCGGAGACTCTATTATAGCACCCAGTTTGCAGTCGTCCATAAACTTAGTCAACCACAGCCCTTCCGTGCTTGCCTGTACTTCTGAGAAGTATATGCCAAACAGGAGGGGCCCCAGGATAGAGCCCTGAGGCACACCACTCATTACTGGTCTGGATTCGGACATAGATCCCACTACTCTTACTTTATGGGATCTGTCTGAGAGCCAGTTTGCGATCCATCTTGTGACGTAAGGGTTTATGCCCAGGCTGGTGAGCTTATCAATAATACTTGAATGGGGAATGGTGTCAAATGCTTTAGCAAGGTCAAGTTAAGCCGTGTGTACCTCCTTTCCCTTATCTATAGCCTGAGTAACTGTCTCAAAGAAATCCACCAGGTTCAGGAGGCATGATCTCCCTTGAAGCCGAACTGTGTGGGGTCCAGCGACTGGAGGTTCCCAATATCTCCATTTATGAGTTCTGTAATGATTCGCTCCATAGCCTTACAGATCAGACTGGTCAGGCTTATTGGTCGGTAGTTCCCAGGGTCAGTTGTGGCCCCACCCTTGTGTAGCGGGACCACCACTGCCGTGCGCCATTCTATGGGCACATATCCTGTGGAGAGGCTGAGACTGAACAGGGTATTAAGATGCGGGGTTAATTCCTTTTGGAGCTTGTGTATGACACAGCCTGGGACACCATCTGGTCCCATGGAGGCAGTGTTTTTAGCTTTAGATAGAGCCTTGTTAACCAACGTATCAGTAATAATTGCACCTTCGCACAATCAGCATTCAGCTTATATCATCTTTCTTCCAGCAGGGTGCACTGTGGTTACATTTTTGAAGCTCAGTACACCTTATAGTTTAATAGT
Organism: Protopterus annectens; assembly: GCF_019279795.1. NCBI lineage: Eukaryota > Metazoa > Chordata > Ceratodontiformes > Protopteridae > Protopterus > Protopterus annectens. The sequence continues at coordinate 366,396,048 of NC_056751.1, forward strand.
AACACATAGTTCTCTCTACATTTGTAAAACAAGCCTGTGGATTATATTAATATTTACAAATGACAGAATTATATACAAAATTCTAGATAGCTAGGCTGGCTGCCTTCACAATCCCTACCACCTGTCCTCTAACCCATATCTCTAAAGAGCAGGTCATGAAAGCCCTTTCTAAGGTCAAAAACACAGCATCCGTGGGGACCTGATAACATCCCAGGTGGTGGATTACATGGGCTCAAACAAGAATTCTGAATACCATTGGGTACTCTTTAGTCATAGTTTAAGCACTGGCTTCATCCCAGCTGAATGGAAAAGGCCACTGTCATCCCCTTTTACAAAGGTGGTGCTTCCACTGACCCCAGGAACTATAGACCCATTAGCCTGACTAGCCTTATCTGCAAGGCCATGGAGAGAATCATCATGTACCTTATCAACAAAGATATTGGTAACCTCCAAACACTTGACCATACTCAATTTGGATTTGTCAAAGGGAGATCTTGCCTGTTAAACCTGGTGGACTTCTTCGAGAAAGTCACCAAGGCTCTTGATGAGGGGAAATCTGTGTATACAGCCTATGTAGACTTAGCCAAGGTTTTTGACACTATCCCCTACTCAGGCATAATTGACAAACTCAGCCAGTTAGTTAACCTGTATATCATTAGATTGGTTTCTAACTGGCTCGCAGATAGAGCCCATATAGTCAAAATATGGGAATCCACCTCCAACAGCAGACCTGTAACCAGTGGTATTCCAGAGGGATCAGTCCTGGGACCTCTACTATTTGGAATCGATTTCTTCTGAAGTGCAAGCTAAAACTAAAGGTCTGTGGCTGACAAAGTTTGCTGATGACTGCAAACTGGGAGCTGTCATAGAATCTCCAAATGATGTCAACATCCTACAAGAGGGTCTTACACAAGCAAATGATTATTGCCAAAGTCATGGTCTTAAACTCAATGCAAAAATGTATTATCATCTCTTTCAGTAAGAGTGATGTTTCTGCTAACTACCACATCAGTAAGTACACCCTAAGTACATACTCAGTGGTGAGATGCCTGGGCACACAAGTTGACAGCAACCTTACCTTTGATCACCATGTCTCCACAGTGGTAAGAAGGAAATTCGATATTGCTCATCTCATAAGTAAGGGCATTACTTCCAGAAAAAAAAAGAAGTTATAACCTCCCTGTACTCTTCCCTAATCAGGCCAATAATTGAGTACATTGCCCCTTTTGGTGTGTACCTTTCCAAGCACCTGCAGTAATTGGAAAGACCACAAAGGTTCCTCACAAGGAAAAGTCAAGGTCTTCAGCATCTTTCCTATGAGGATCGTCTGAAGTCCCTACAACTTTATTTTGTTTCATACAGACTACTAAGAGGTGATGTCTGTATTGCATATAAGGCAATCTATGACCCTGCTTTATTGGAAGTGCTGCATATCTGTAGGTCAAATGGTTCATGGGTTACTTGCTCTAATGGCCTTAATCTGGTATGTGACATTAATAAAACCTGTTGGAGGGACAAATTTGTCTCCCAGAGGTTGCCTGACCTTTTGATCAGACTCCCGCTTCATGTCAAGTAGAACACCTCACTGGCCCTCTTCAAACTCAATTTGGATGATTGGATGTGTAACCATAAATTTATCCCAGAGGTCCCACCTGTGTCCCTCTTGGACAGGGATGACAGGTGCTGATTCTAGAAATAAGGGTAAAACATGGCTATGCTTTTAAGGGCCCTAGGGTCAGTAGCCTAGTAACCTCCTATGATCCGTTCTTTTGGAAGTGTCCAGAGGCAATTATAACAAGATTCCTCACAGAATAGATCTACTTATATAAGACCAGGGGTGTCTGATACACCCGGACCCCAATCAACTTCATTTGAATGCCTGGTTGCTAGGCTCTTAATCCCCCTTTAGGCACCTGTTTACTGAGGATATGCATCAGACACTAACAGAAAGCTTGCTACTACTAAATCATATATTATCACATGGGAAAGGTTTTTTAGTTGGTGTCAACAGCATAACCAGTGCCTATTCTGGGGCAAATGTTTCTCTGGTTTTACAGTATTTGAGAGAGTTACTATCTTATGGCCTGTCTTACTCCTCCATCAAGTTTCATTTATTGCCCATTTCAGCATGTTGCCCATGGATCCTCCTCATTCAATGTATTCCAATGTCAAAATGTTTTTGAAAGGGCTTCTGCATAAGAAGCCTTCAGGAAAACCGGTGGCACTTCCTTGTGTTCTGATCTTAATTTTGCGTTAGAGAAGCTAATACTTACTCCATTTGAACCAGCTCATGTAGGTGACTTGAGATTCTTAACATGGAAACCGGTGTTGCTGATTGTTCTGTCCTCTGCAAGAACAGTATCTGAGTTGCAAGCACTTGTGGTGAGTCCGCCACATCTCATTTTCTGCAGAGACCGGGTTTCTTTGAGAACTAATTTTTCTTTTATCACTAAAATGGTATCCAAGTTTACTTTAATGAAAAAAACTCCAGAGGTACACCATGACAAATGGAGCCGGCCTGATAAAAACCTTTTTATTCACACAAAGAGCACAAAACAATGGCCAGTAAGCACTTTCACATTTTACTGGCCATTGTTTTGTGCTCTTTGTGTGAATAAAAATGTTTTCATCAGGTCGGCTCCATTTGTCGTGGTATGCCTCTGGGGTTTTTTTCATTGGATTTGCTCTTTTGCTTATCAGGGGGATCTTTATCCAGAGCTGTGTTCTGTTTGCCTTGACAAGTTTACTTTAAGCCAAACTATCAATCTCATTTTCTTTCCTGAACCTAAAAATGAGGGAGATAGAATTTTCCCTTCCTTGGATGCCCAAAAAAAATCAGGTATTATTTTGGCAGAACAAAATCTTTCTGCTCTGTGGATCAGTTCCTTCTTGTGAATCTAAGAAGAAGAAGGGACAAGCTGTGTCAAAACAGACTATTTCCTAATGATTGTCTTAAACTATTACCTTTTTTCTCACCACAATAAAAGTATTCCAGGCAGAGTCAAAGGCTACTCTGCCAGTGCCTTGGCTTCATCTATGGCATTTGTTTTGAAGGGCTGGAATCTAGAAGTATTCTAGATGACACAACTTGGTCCATAGTACGTACTTTTATAAAGCATTTCAAGCTTGATTCTTTCTCCATGTCCAGGCTTTGCTAGGCCTATTCTCTAGGGGTTCCTGGACCCTTATCCTTCCACCTCTGTGGGCTTTTGTGTTGTATGAAGAATGAGGAGCAGAGTCCCATTCAGCTTTCTTGCTCCATCTCTTTTGGCTAAACTTTATTTCCTCCATAGCCTATTTTGCTATCAACTTCTTTGATTCTCCAGGAAGAAATATTCTGAAGACTTTTAGATATAGCAGATTGAATCTTGCACTTGCCTCTAGACATCCCAAGTACTGGGATACATTTGCTTGTTGTCTGCTTCATGTACAGAGAATAATCATTTTCCCCAAACACTCTGGGGTCCCCAGTTTTTAATATTTTACCTTCTGACACTGTTTTGTCAGTTGTGGCTCTTTTGTTGGTATGACTACATCTATACTAATGTATGTGTCGGCTGCTAATGGCTAGATTTGCAACATATACTCAAAATATCCTCTTAGTTAATAAATTCTGCTTTAGCACACCAGCCCAGCTGCTTGTTTGTACTTGCATAAAATGAATGCATTTCATTCTTCACAGTTTCTCTGACATAGCAAAACTCTCAGGTTTTCTCCATGCGCTGCTTAAAAGCTTCTAGTTTTTCCAGACCTCTCTCATTTGACTTTATATACGCCTCCATTGTCTTACACATCTTTGAATAAATTTGATTTATATTTTTTTCAAATGACTGGAAGCCATCTACTATACTAAAATTGAAACTTGAACAACTGTTTGCTAAACAGCTGCAATATTTTTCCTAATCCGAGTTTTTTATTTTATGGTTGATTTTCACTTCCTTTTCCAAATTTATTCTTGGCTGTCATCCAGGCAGTGTAATTATGTGATGTTTCCCAAACTGAAGACTTTTACATCAGTTTTCACATTGGGACAGCCACCTTAGAATTACCAAATGTTTGTTACATTAATCATGGGCTTACCCTCAATTTCCTTTGGTAAATTCATCATGACTATGACTTACCATTCCACTTAAGTGTGATCCAGTTTGGTAAATTCATCACGACTACCACATGCCATTCCACTTAAATGTGATCAAGTTTGGTAAATTCATCATGACTATGACATACCATTCCACTTAAATGTGATCCAGTTTGGTAAATTCATTATGACTACCACATACCATTCCACTTAAATGTGATCCAGTTTGGTAAATTCATCATAACTATGACATATCATTCCACTTAAATGTGATCCAGTTTGGTAAATTCATCACGACTACCACATGCCATTCCCCTTAAATGTGATCAAGTTTTGTAAATTCATTATGACTATAACATACCATTCCACTTAAATGTGATCCAGTTTGGTAAATTCATTATGACTATCACATACCATTCCACTTAAATGTGATCCAGCTTGGTAAATTCATCATAACTATGACATACCATTCCACTTAAGTGTGATCCAGTTTTCGGAGAATTGTGTAGCTGTCAGCAAACTCTTTTTTGACTACCCCATTTCTATCATGCTTAGATCTTTTTACCTTACAAAATGAATCCTTCATGGTATTTATCCAAGGCCAGATAAGTTATAGTCCCACTTTATTCCTTTTTTATTATGCCTATCATTGAGTATAGTATCACCTTTGGCATGTACCTCACTAAGCACCTAAACCAACTCTATAAACCTCAACATTTCGTTATCAAAAAATCTCTGATCTTAGTATCCTCAGCTGCTTTGAAAGACCAGAAGCCCTATCCACTCCATTTACTCTTATATGGGCTTCTAAGGGATAATCTTTATTTAGCCGTCAGTGCTATGAATTACCCACACTCACTGAACCCCTTTACCTAAATAGAAGTGGTTTTAAAGCCTGTACTACCTCATTGAGTGCCACCTGGTGTAACATGTGCATATACCTACATACCCCCATTTTGGGAATAAGCTTCCATTACATGTCAAGCAGAATGTTTCTCTGGTCTCATTTAAAACAGTCTGGACAATTTGAGAGGTGATTACAAATGTTCATATGTGCGGTGATAGTATGCTTAAGGGGGACACACAATTTCTCATCAATATTGGGATTTATGACTGAACGTCTTGGTGGTTTTGTAAGCTATAAGCTTAGTAAGACTCTTCATATACTTTTCAATAGTGAGTCCCTTTTCCACTAAGGTAAGGGAGGTAACTTCCACTGACTCATTTTATGGATGGTCCTTCATGCAGTTAGACATCCTTCCTTAATACTACTAAAGTAAAATGGGCTTTTAAGCCCTGCTCCTCATTTCTTCCCATTCCATCCTATAGAAGGAGGTAGTATGTTGTTTATCACTCTAAATTTATCTAGCAGGGTAAAGATTGCAGCAGATGTGTAGGAAGCTGCTCAAGAAAAACCATACAGTATAATTTGTCCCAAAGTGTATAGTATTCGGATGTTCTTCATCTCACATTGCTGCAGTCATAACTTGTGGGTAGTCCGCTGTCCTCGGTCGGCCCGAATACCAAAGTATTAGGCTGGCGTCGGTCATGGTCGCTCAGATCTGACGTCAGTACGCCTTGGTACTAAAGCGCATGACCGATGTCATATCCCCCATCTTTCTTGCCGCATGGTCCGAAGCAGAAGCAGCGTTTGCAAGTGCCGTTCGGCATCCTGAAATTTTCGTATTCTGAGTTTCAGACCGAAAACCAAGTTGGCTAAGTACCCCGTTGGGGAATATTTTTGTCTTTTCTTGCCTCAGTTAAATCCAGATGTCAGAAAAAGTGAATAATTGTATTTCTTGTGGGAAACAGATACCTCATAGGGATTACCACTCTCTCTGTATTCCTTGCTTGGGGCCTGAGCATGACGTAGTCGGGTGTCGCTTTTGTGCTAAATTTAATAAACGCACCATTAAACGTAGGTTAGATTGTGTTAGGCTTGTCTTCGGTAAGCGGTGTAATTACAATATGCCGTCGGATCCTCCGACGCCCGCTACCACTAAGAAGCGTAAGGAGAAATCATTAAAATCCAAGCAGGATGAGTCGTCCGTTCCGGACGCCGGTTCTTTAGAAACCACGGTGGAATCTGTGGATCCAGCCGAGGTTTCAGTTGAGTCTCAGGAGGAACCTTTAATTTTGCAAGATGTGGCCTCTCAGGAGTTGGGTCAGGCTGAGGGGGCCTCTCAGGTTGCTGTAATCCCTTCTTTACATAAGGTGGTTAGGCCTTCTCCCTCTGTCTCTAAGGTACCTTCCAAGGCCAGGCCTGGTTTGTCTTCCTCTGGTGTCAGTCCTAGTTCTGCAGGTTCTGTACCTAAAAAACACATGCTTAAAATGGCAGAATATTTGATTTCCTTGATCAGAGGTTCTATGCCCCCTCCAGATAAGAGGCCTAGGGTGGAGCCAGAGGTGGAAGGATTGGAACATTCTTCAGATTACTCAGAGTCTTCGGCTGAAGACATTCAGGATTTTCCCCCTTATTCTGATTCAGACGCAGAGGACTCTAGTCCTTCTGCTTCCCCTCCAGAGGATTTTTCTTTTTCAGAAACCCTGCATTCTATGAGGGAACATTTTAAATGGGAAGGTCAGGATTTCTCAGATTCCCGAAAGAGGCTTAGGGAATTCTTATTTTTACCGCAACATAGGCCCTTGGCTATACCTCCTGTTTTGGATGTTGTTCAGGATGTTTTCTCTGAGGCTTCCCTTAATCCAGACTCTTTGCCTCCTGCCCCGGTTAAGCCAGACAGGTATTACAGAGTGTCAGAGGCTCATATATATTTGTATAAGAGCCCTAGGGCTGACCCAGAAACTATTAGCCAGGGACCTAAGGGTGTCAGGGCTTCTGTTGTAAAGAATCCAGTTCCTATGGATAAAGACACTAGAGCTTTGGATAGGTGGGGTAAAAAAGTGTATACCTCTTCCACTCTTGCAATGAGGGCTTTGAATTGCCAGTTTCATATGCTGAAGTACCAGAATTTTCTCCTTAGTCAGTTGAAATCTAAGGTAGATGCTTTAGCAGAGGGCATAGAATGTAAAGAATTACAGGATTTGGTTCATGCCTCTGATCAGGTGGGTAAGCATTCTTTGCAGTGTGGTTTTGATGCTTTACAGGCCTCTTCCAGGGTGGCTGCCACTGGATCAGTTATTCGTAGGCACGCCTGGCTTAAGGATCAGAACTTGTCAGAGCATGTTAAAGCTCGAATTTTGGATGCTCCCCTTCAGTCTGAGGTTTTGTTTGGTTCTCCTGTGGAGTCAGTCTTGAAGAAAATGGAAGACAAAGCTAAGTCTATGCAGACTGTTAAGGATTTTTTGCAGGTGCAGCCCCCTAAGTTTAGCAGAAATTGGCCAACTAAGGGATGGGCTTACCCTTCTTCTGATTTACAGTCTAGGGGCAGATCTAGGCGTGGTAGGGGCAGAGCTCATGCACAGGGTTCTTTTAGGCCTAGGATGTGGAGTTCCCCTGCACAGTCTACAGGTGAGGGCAGGGGCCAGTCCTTTCGTAAACAGACCTAATGACCTGCATCTTCAGCTGCCCGATCCTTCCTGTCTGGCAGCTCCTCTGGGAGGAAAGTTGGCACTTTTCAGGCAAAATTGGCTTTTAGTCACCCAGGACAAATGGGTGTTGGACATTATAAACCGAGGCTACAAGTTTTATTTCCACACATTGCCCCCTTTCAAAGGCATGCCAGACGTTCCTCCTCAGCAAAGGGTAGAGGCTCACAAACAGATTTCTTTACTTCTACAAATGGGGGCTATCCAGCAGGTCCCTCCGTCAGAAGTGGGCCTAGGATTTTATTCTCGCCTGTTTCTTGTACCAAAGAAAGGAAACACTTGGAGGCCAATTCTGGATTTGTCTATTCTCAACACATACCTGGACATTCCAAAATTCAAAATGTTGACTTTGCAACAACTTCTGCCTCTGCTAGGCAACGATCACTGGATGGTAACTCTGGATCTCAAGGAGGCTTATCTTCATATTCTTATCAGGCCCAGCTGCAGGAGATTCCTGCGTTTTCGGGCGGGGACATTACATTATCAGTTCTCTGCATTGCCATTTGGCTTATCTACTGTGCCCAGGGTGTTCACAAAAGTTCTGGCTCCGGTGATAGCCTTCTTAAGGTTAAGAGGAATACAAATTTATCCTTATTTGGACGATTGCCTGATTCTTGCTCAAGACAAAGACAAGCTACTTCACCATCTTCAGTATGTTATGGCAGTGTTAAGGTGCCTAGGGTATTCTGTGAACGAAATAAAGTCCAGTCTAGTACCCTCTCAGGACATGTGCTTTCTGGGTGTGAGACTGAATACAGCCTCTCAGATGGCGTTTTTGACCCCGGACAAGCAAAGAAATCTTACCCTGTACTTCCAACAATTGTCTCTCCTGTCCAGGCTGACTGCAAGGACAGTCCTTCAAGCCTTGGGGTTCATGGCATCTTGTATTCTGGTGCTTCCCAATGCCAAACTGCATATGAGGAAGCTCCAATGGTATCTCAAAAGTGTATGGACTCAACACTGCCACGATTTGGACACTGTCATTCAGATAATACCTTGCATTCAAAAGGAATTTTTGTGGTGGGCTCAGGAATGTCACCTAAACAAGGGACTCTCTGTGACCCGACCAGAGGCGAGTCAGATCTTAATGACAGATGCCTCAGACAAGGCTTGGGGAGCACACCTCAATGGAAAATGGGTTCAAGACACGTGGCCTGCCAGACTTCAACATTTGCATATCAACATGAAGGAGATGTTAGCAGTCCAATTTGCATTGAGGGCTTTCAAGGATCTACTTCAACCGGGACACGTGTTGATTCAAACAGACAACACAACTGTCATGTGGTACATCAACAAGCAAGGGGGAACCCATTCGTACCCTCTTTGCAGGCAAGCTATGATTTTGTGGAGACTGCTCTCAGTTTGCACCTCACTCTTCAGGCAAGGTTTCTGCCAGGAGCACAGAACTCCTTAGCGGATGTTTTGAGCAGACAGATGGTGGATCCCCACGAGTGGAAATTGGATCCTCATGTATTTCGACAGTTGACAGTGCTTTGGGGGACTCCAGACATAGATCTGTTCGCTTCTCCACTAAATTTCCAGCTGCCAAAGTTTTGCACAAAGCTGTTTCATCCAAAAGCTTGGAAAGTGGATGCTCTATCATTCAGTTGGAACAATCTTCACGTCTATGCTTTTCCTCCTCTGCCTCTCCTTCCCAGGGTGCTCTTGAAGGTCAGACAGGATAAGCCCTCCATGATTCTAATAGCTCCAGATTGGCCACGTCAGCACTGGTACCCTCTGCTGAGGAGTTTAGTACGGGAGCCTCCTTGGCCTTTGCCATCAATTCCACACCTTTTGTCCCAGGCAGGCAATCATTTCCTCAATGTCAGGATACAGTCCCTGCATCTGACAGCCTGGCATATTCTGTTCTAGACCCTGGAGGGTCGCAGCTTCCTCAACAAGTTTTGGATGTTATTTTGGAGGCCAGATGGCCTAGTACAAGGAAAGTTTATGCTGATAAATGGAGGAGATTTTTTCTTTGGAGCCAAGCAAAGAGCTTTGATGTTTCAGTACCTAATTTGAGTGTTTCTCTTCAGTATCTTACAGAATTACTAGACAAAGGTTTGTCTTTCTCCTCCGTAAAAGTTCATGCTGCAGCCATTTCTGCTCACTATGACTGTGACCCACCATTATTCTCTCATCCTTTGTTTAAGCAATTTCTTAGAGGGGCAAAGAACATAAGACCCCCACGTAGAGCTCCTACTCCTTCCTGGGATCTCAATTTTGTGTTGGAAAAGCTCACTTTACCTCCTTTTGAACCTGCAGCTACATCTGAGTTGAAGTTTTTGTCTTGGAAGACTGCTTTTTTGTTGGCCATTACATCTGCTAGAAGGGTATCTGAATTACAGGCTCTAATGGCAGTTGAGCCCTTCCTGATTTTTCATAAGGATAGGGTATCCCTACGTACTAACCCTACTTTTATGCCTAAAGTTGTTTCAAATGTGGCCTTGAACCAATCTATTCATTTGCCTACATTTTATGCTGATCCCCAAAATAAAGGGGAAAAATTTTGCACTCTTTGGATATTCACAGGCAGTTGCGTTATTATTTGAGCAGAACTAAAGGGTTCAGACAGTCTCAACAGTTGTTTGTTTCTTTTGCATTGGGATCTCAGGAAACCTGTTTCTAAACAAACTATTTCTAAGTGGATTGGCCATTGTATTGCTTTTGTTATTCTCATCATGGTAAGGAGATTCCGGCTGGAATCAGACCTCATTCCACTAGGGCTACTGCCACTTCTACTGCTTTTTTAAGGGGTGTAGCTACTAAAGATATTTTGGAGGCAGCTACTTGGAGTTCAGTGCACACTTTTTCTAAACATTACCATCTCCCTCTTTACTCCAAATCTAGGGCTGGGTTTGCCACTGCAGTTTTACAGGGCATGTTAGCAGCTCCCAATGCTTTATAATTTTGCCAACCTCCCTTTACCTTTGCTTTGGGATTCTACCCACAAGTTATGACTGCAGCAATGTGAGATGAAGAACATAGTACAGTTTTGTACCTACCATAAATGTAGATGTTCGAAGATCCACATTGCTGCAGTCCAATTTACCCTCCCTCCTTCCCCTCTGTAGTTTGGGGTGGTTGTGTGTTTTGGGTTGTAAATATTGTTTGTACATGGGTGGTTGGATGTTTTTCTGTTTTTTGGCTATGGCCTTTCTTTTTAGGGCCTTCTGACATCTGGGGCAAGAAAGACTGGGGATATGACGTCGGTCATGCGCTTTAGTACCAAGGCGTACTGACGTCAGATCTGAGCGACCATGACCGATGCCAGCCTAATACTTTGGTATTCGGGCCGACCGAGGACAGCGGACTACCCACAAGTTATGACTGCAGCAATGTGGATCTTCGAACATCTACATTTATGGTAGGTACAAAACTGTACTTTTTAGCTCTTTCTCACAACAAAAAAAGTACTTGTGGATTTTTGACTTTTTATAAAACAGAGTAATCTAGCCAGGCTCTAAACAAGCATCTAGGAAACTTTGTATCTTGTCCTAAAGATGCAGGCAATGACCGACCTAGTCTGGATATTACTAACCTGAACCCTAGTATTCCAGTAAATTTCTAGAAGTCTTCTTTCTTGCCATCACAGGTTGCAACATTCATTGTAGCAAGGCAGAATACATTTCAAGTAACCCTTCCTTCCTTAGAATATTCAGACAGGGATGTAGTCTTCATTCACTTTTCAAACCCCTAACAGCTTTAGGTGCAGTAATGCATATGTTGCTAAAAGTGGTGGCTACATTAACCATTACTCCTATAGCCAGGCTGCACTTCAGAAATGTTCTATAATATATCAGTATATGACAGTAGGTGGTCATAATTTGAGGATTGCCAGTCTGCTCTGCAGTGGTAGCTGGGTCTTTATCAGACCTGGCACTGGTGATTACTCCTGTTGCATCCCAAGATGAAAGGATGCCAAGTTGTTCTGAAACAGCATGAAGTTCAGGGCCTTTGATCCTTTCAAGTCAGGAAGGTGTACAAATCAGGCTGTTAAAAATCAGACTGAGATCGGTAGTTTTAGCCACCTGCATTCTTTCTAAAATGCCCTGTTCAGTTTTTAATTTTAGCCATAATGTATAGTTATATAATACTTGCAAAAGACATTCTATGAGAAGCCTATACATGGTTTAGTCCATAATAGTGGGTCTAGCAATGTTGAGACAGGAAGGTTGCAAGTTTCCTGTTGTCAGTGTTTATCTAGAGTGGGGATGTCTGAGAAGATGGCTTTTACTTTTTACACCATCTCTGAGTGAGTTTTTATATTTAGAGATTATGTATAGGGTCGGAGCGTCTCCCTTGCTAAAAGGAAAAAAATGTGTTTTATGACCTGTAGAGTACCAGGTTGAGGCCATGATATTCTGAATCTTTAGACCTTTTAGTTATGATTACTTGCAGGTTGACAAGATATACCCAATTAATCACAGTAACCTTGTGTCCACTGTATACAGCACAGTTGTCTTGTAAATACATGAATACTTTCTCCCTGTGTTTCCCCAAACCTTGAAGTCTTCCTTAACTGATATTAATAAAACTCATTATTATTGTTTCTAGTTAGGCTGTCTGCAATCCTTGCACACACATTCCAATCTTACACTTTCACATCAGATACCAGTTCTGAAGATTGCTTTTTTGGCAGCCACCATAATTAGACTCAGCAATGACTTGTTATGTCTAGGCAAGCCCAATTCTGTATCATAGCTCAGAAAAATCATTTCCCTAGATAAACCAATTTGCTTACCCAGTATCTCTGATAGAGTAAAAGAAACAACAAAGCAGGATCCACCAAAAACACGATTTATTGCACTTCTCTGACGTCTCGGCCTCAGCCTTCAAGGAGTACAAATCATACAAAACCCTACATACATATATACTGCAATAATTCATCAATTGATGCAATTAACCAATTAACTTCAAATTAACAGCATTTTCCAATTAAAATCCTCATTTAAACCATTTGGAAATAAAGTTTTAAATTTTAAAATATATACAACTTCTTTATGTAGCAACAGTTGTTTAATATTCACATTACTATGTTTATAATCATATATCTGTTCTAAAACAGTTGCTTGTAAACCCTTACTATCACTATTGTGAAAATTTAAAAAGTGCATGGCCACAGGACTTTTTTCTTTTCTATTATTAATGTCCCTGATGTGTTCCAAGAGCCTTATTTTAAAGGCTGTCTAAGTTTCTCCTATATAAAACTTATTACAAGGACATCGAAGTGCATAAATTACTCTTTCAGAGTTACAATAAAAAATATTGTTGATCTTAAAAGAAATGTTATTAATATTTTCAAAACACGGAACAACGTGTCAACATGCTTTACATTTACCACATTGGTGAGTCCCCATGTTGTCCATATTATATACTACTGTGTCCCCTGCAAACTGAATCTACTTTTTACTAAAATATCTTTCATACTTCTCCCCTTACGATAAGAAAATTTTAATTCCATATTCAACCAAGGTCTAACATTACTCAAAGAACATAAATACTTCCAAAATTGTAAAATTATCTTAATAAATTCTGTGGTAAAACAACCATATGTAGTTACAAAATAAATTATCTCTTTTTCTTTTTGAATCATGTCCATACTGGATGTATTATCATAATTACCCCAAAAATTCGAATAGGGAATTATTTTTTTACTATTTCCACAAAATCTATCGTAACTGTCTTCTAGTATTGTCTTATTATAACCTCTCTTAGAAAATGATTCTAACAATAGATTTAATTCTTTATAAAATGATTCCTTATTGTTACATAGTCTAGAAATTCGAAGAATTTCTCCATAAGGCAACGATCTAATAGTATGAGGGGGATGTCCACTGGAACCATGGACATTTTGCGTGCCTCCCACAAACTTTCTATTAACAGAAGTCACCAAATTATGACCATTAGAAATATCAAGTACTATGTCCAAGAAAGGCATACAAGTGCCTATCCTAAGAGCATCAAATTCTAAAGAAAACCTATTGGTATTTAGGTCTGCAATAAATTCTTGTACCTGGGACTTGCCCCCTTCCATCAAAAAAATTAAATCGTCCACGTATCTAAAATATTTAATAACATATTTATGGAAAAACTCATGTCTATATATAACTTCCAGTTCAAATAAACCCATGGCCAGATTGGCATACATGGGGGCAAAGGCAGCCCCCATGGCTGTGCCCTGTTTTTGATGATACAGCATGTTATTGAACTCAAAAAAATCATTAGTTAAGGAGAAATATAATAACTCCACTATAAACTCTGTTACTGGAGAATCTCTAAGAAAAAATTTGATGGCTTCAGTGCCAAATTGATGGCTGATGTTGGTATATAAACTTTTAACGTCAATAGTTACCCAATACATGTTTGCATTCCATTTAATGTCCCTGATTTTTTGTAACCGATCAAAAACATTCATAAGAAAAGAGGGTAACTGTTTGACATAAGATGAAAGAAAATTATGTAAAAAAATGCCCAAATTATGTAAAAAATAATTCTGCCCAGAAACAATGGTCTTCCTGGAGGTCTTATTAAATTTTTATGTATTTTGGGCAAGCAATAAAAATAAGCCATAGTACATCCATCTGTCTGGAATTTGTGCTTGACATCTTTAACACCAAAATATCCTAACCTTAGGCCTTTGTGTATAAGATCCTTATATGCTAAAATGGCTGCATTGTAACATTCAATATCCACTCTTTCATACGTTTTTGTGTCATTAAGATGATCCATACACATGTTCAAATAATCTATGGAATTCAAAACCACCAATTTATTGCCTTTGTCTGCTGGCTTAAAAATAATTTATTTCTTGTTGCTTAATGCCATCAAAATCTGCCATTCCCTAAACTGTAAATTATACTTAATATTCTTTTTACTATACATGTAGGCATTATATGTGACTTCAGTAGAATGGTTAACCATTTTAATAAAATTAGAAACTTCACTGTGCAAAACATCTCTGATAGAGTACTCTGCTGGGCATCGTTAAAGTCTGCCAACTTATTACAGTCCCAGAAAATATGTTCACAAATACCTCTTTCCTCTCAATCACACTTCCAACATTTGCTATCTATCTAAGGAAAAAAAATTTGGAGTCTGCTCGGGGTATAATAATAACCATGTAAACACTTCAAAGCAAAGATCCTAGATCTAGACTTGGTTGCATATTTGGAAGACATACATATATTCCCCCATTGTTTCTTTGGGAATTTCTTATCCAATCTCTCTTCCCAATCCTTTCTAACCTCTTTTGATTAATTCTTTTAGTTTTGCAGTATTGTATATGGTCTGCTAATTATCCCTTTTTAACAGCAAGTTCTGTTCTAGATTCTGCTAAAAACTCTACCAGTGCTGGTCTTTAGCTTAGGATCCCCTTGTTTCCTTCTCTTTGCCTGCACTCTGATATCAATCCTTGACAGGGAAGGCAGTCTCTAGCCTGCAGTCCAAATAAATTCTTGGCCTGTTCTGATTCTGTTACACTTTCCTCTCTAATTATTTGCTCCCAATACCTTGGTTTGTTTGCCAGTCTTCTCCAATAAATTCCAGCCCCCTCTTGCCTATTATCTGTATCCCTAATTGTATTCATCCCTATGGGCAGAATTTCCATTCTCCATTCCCGTGTTAGCATAGTTCTCCATCAAAAATCCCATTCTCTCCTTGTTTCTTGAGCTTCCCCCATGCCTTACTACTTTAAATTGTAGCTTTTTGCTTGTGCTATGTATATTAATCACAGTAACCTTGTGTCCACTGTATACAGCACAGTTGTCTTGTAAATACATGAATACTTTCTCCCTGTGTTCCTCAAAACCTTGAAGTCTTCCTTAACTGATATTAATAAAACTCATTATTATTGTTTCTAGTTAGGCTGTCTGCAATCCTTGCACACACATTCCAATCTTATACTTTCACATCAGATACCAGTTTTGAAGATTGCTTTTTTGGCAGCCATCATAATTAGACTCAGCAATGCCTTGTTAGGTCTAGGCAAGCCCAATTCTGTATCATAGCTCAGAAAAATCATTTCCCTAGATAGACCAATTTGCTTACCCAGTATCTCTGATAGAGTACTCTGCTGGGAATTGTTAAAGTCTGCTAACTTATTACATTCCCAGAAAATATTTTCACAAATACCTCTTTCATCTCAATCACACTTCCAACATTTGCTATCTATCTAAGGAAAAATGTTTGGAGTCTACTTGGGGTATAATAATAACCATGTAAACACTTCAAAGCAAAGATCCTAGATCTTCTAGACTTTGTTGCATATTTGGGAGACATACATATATTCCCCCATTGTTTCTTTGGGAATTGCTTATCCAATCTCTCTTCCCAATCCTTTCTAACCTCTTCTGATGAATTCTTTTAGTTTTGCAGTATTGTATATGGTCTGCTAATTATTCCTTTTTAACAGCAAGTTCTGATTTAGATTCTGCTAAAAACTCTACCAGTGCTGGTCTTTAGCTTAGGATCCCCTTGTTTCCTTCTCTTTGCCTGCACTCTGATATCAATCATTGACAGGAAAGGCAGTCTCTAGCCTGCAGTCCAAATAAATTTTTGGCCTGTTCTGATTGTTACATTTTCCTCTCTAATTATTTGCTCCCAATACCTTGGTTTGTTTGTCAGTCTTCTCCAATAAATTCCAGCTCCCTCTTGCCTATTATCTTTATCCCTAATTGTATTCATCCCTATGGGCAGAATTTCCATTCTCCATTCCCGTGTTAGCATAGTTCTCCATCAAAAATACCATTCTCTCCTTGTTTCTTGAGCCTCCCCCATGCCTTACTACTTTAAATTGTAGCTTTTTGCTTGTGCTATGTATAGGAGCCTTAGCTCTGGAGTTCTGAAGTACTCCTTCAAATTAATCAATCCTAAACCACCTTGTTCTATTGGAAGAATCAACTAATCCCCCCACTTGACTTTTGCCGTCTTCTCCTTCCAGATAACATCCTTCAGCTCTTTATTAATTGCTATCCACAATTCCTCTGGTTGATAATATGCCTGACTTGTGTGTAAAACTAAAGGGATTAAAAACATTTTAACTGCTTGTATCTTGCTATCCATATTCATAAAACTGAACTTCCAATTTCTCAGTTTTTGTATTATCTTTTGTTTACTCTTCCCACATATTCTTAGCTGCCACAACAGACTCCTTTTTAATCCATACTCCTAAGTACTTCATTTTATCATGTCCCCATAAATATGGATATTGCTGAAATCAATTTGTGTGTGGGTACATAGGTCATAACTATTGCCTTTGTTTAAGCTTCATTAATTTTGCATCCCGAAAAGACATGAAACTGTCTCAAAATGTTCCACAACACTGAGATGGCCTTTTCTGGTTTTATCAGATACAAAATAATATCATCTGCAAATAAAACTAGCTTTTTTGACTCCCATACCAATTACATCCTTGAATTTCTGAGTCTATTTCCTTTGCCAATGGTTCTAAATACAATGTAAATAAAGGAGAAAGAGGACACCCCTGCCTGGTTCCTCTGCTCAAACAGAAATTATCAGAGAGGAATGTACCCACCTACTTTAATGTTTACCTCTAATCCCTCATATATCCTGCTAATAAACTTTATAATTTTATCAGGGAATGCAGATGCTTCTGTTGCACTGCTAATAAAATCCCAGCCTACTCTATTAAAGGCTTTCACTGCATCAAGACCCAACAGCAACAGTGATATTTTCTTACATTCTGCTTCCCTCTGGAACGTCTGATCTTGTCAAATGCTTGCCTCCTCTCCACAAAACCACATTGATCCATATCTATCACTTTTGACATCACCTTTGCCATTCTTTTAGCCATTATGGACACAAACACTTTGTAATTACAGTTTAGAATTCCAGTGGGCCTATATGAAGCTGGATCTGATGGGTCTTTACTCTGTTTAGGTATTACAGCTACCACTACTTTCTTCCAGGAATGTTGGTGCTTCTCCTCTACCTAAAATACCATTAAACAAAACCTTCCAGATTTTTATCAGTTTGTTTTCCTTCCTAGCTTCCAAGGTTCTACAGGAACACTATCTATTCATGGGGATTTGGTTATACAGCACCATTTTTATCTCATTTCCTCCTATCCTGTCAGTAAGTGAGCCTCCTCTACCTCTAACCTTGGCATATTTAATTATTCCACAAACATTTCCATTTATGTCTTTCCTTGATATCAATATGTCTCTACTTTATACAAATTTTCATAAAATGTCCAAAATATTTCTATTACCTCTACAGGATCTCTTGTTATCCTCCTTGTTATGGGCTCCCTAAACTTGGTGACAATTCTTTCTACTATCTGTTGCCTGAGTCATTGTGCTAAAAGTTTTCATGCTCTGGAGTTTTTATCAAAAAACAGTTGCTTAAAAGCAGTCTTTCTAAACTCATACATATTATTGAAGTAATCCCTTATTTTCTATTTAGCATTCGGCAATTGCTTCTCTTCTTGCTCTGTGAGATTCCTCCATTCTGCAATATTTTAGCCTTTGTCAGTCCCTCTAAATAATTCTTACTGCTTCTTAATCATATCTCTTTCTTTTATTTCCACCCTATTTTTAAATTCCACTTTAATTTTATTCCACTCCCTAGTTATATTTTCAGAAGAAATTTCTATTTTCTTTAATAACTCCTGAATAATTTCCACTTCCCATTCCTCTTTTTTCAACTGATAAGTAAGAAAGTGCCAGTGTCCTATTTATATTTTATTATCCAGCATTTTTATTATAGTTATTATTGGCATGTGATCTGAAATAGGTATTAGATATCTATCAAAATTTTCAATTAAATGCACTTGTTCTTGTGAAATATAAGTTCTGTCTAGCCAAGCCCAGTTTTTTGTATATTGTTGAATAATATGTAAATTCACTCCAGACTCCTACTACTGAATTCACATCTTCCATGCCAAATATTTTCATAAAATTCTTCAAAAATCTGTCCTCTCTGGTTCTATTTTTCCCTTCTGGGCCCCCGATACATCCTCACTGCTGAAAATCAAATTCCAGTCCCCACCTATAAGTGATATTCCCTGATGAAAGCTGATTATTTCTCCCAGAATTTTCTTAAGCTCCATTATAGCAATTTTAGGTGGAATATGAATACATGCCAGTGTAATCCTCCTCCATTGCCACTTGCCCCTTAGTACTACAAATCTACCATTATTATCTTTTTATCCTCTTCTATCACTATTGGAGCTCCTCTTGCAATTAATATAAGTACTCTTTTCCTTTGTCCCAGATATTCTGCCAAATAACCATTCTGAAAACCGTTACTAAATTCACATGCTCATTTCTTCCCAAATGTGTGTCCTATAGAATAGCTAGCTAGTTGCACTCTGATTTTTATATAGTTCACTACTCTCTCTTTTTGTATAAATCTGTGAGGCCATTTACATTTAAAGATAATATATAAAGTGATGTCATTATGTTAAGAAGTTATTATTCCCACCTGTTAATTGCAACAGCTTTTTTAAAAATGTCTGGTTCCAGCTTTTGTGTTACATGCATACATTAATGTTTAGCAGGTTGATCTTTTATACAGTTGTTTCTTGTCATATCCATTTGAACCTCTGTCACATCTTACAAAACTTTTTTAGTGAAAACCCTCCAAAAAAAAAAAAACTCAGAATACTAGTAACACAGAAAACTATATACATTTTGAAATACCGAAGTTTAACCCTCCTAATAGGAAAAACTGTCCCAGAATGACAGCCACACTCATAGACTTTGGTTAACCTAAAATAAAGGTTATCCATGCTAAGACACATGGTACAGACTGTATTTCTAAGCGCTGTCTGGGTTTTGCCTTAACTAAAAATATTACTTTTAAGAAAAAAAATGTTTTAGCTACTGTTAAATTCCCCCCTCCTTCCCCTCTCCTAAGTATTTATCTGAACATCAATGACATGAAGTAGGGCATATGGTTTAAAAAAGTCCAATATTTCCAGATTTTCCTTGTTCTGTCATGTTTTACAGATATAATTATTGCTTTATAATCCCACATTTGTCAATTTCCAAGTTACTGATTTTATTCCTGTTCATCTCCATCTCCCAAATCTGTCTGTACTTCATTTCCAAAGTACTCTGGATTCTTCTAATCAACTCTTGTACTTTTTTCCTTCTCTCAAGCATTTTCAGCTGAAACATTGGAAAAGGTTTTACTGGCACAGTCTGTCTGTGGTCTTTATTACCAGAAGAAGAAGCTGAATCTCCTTCTATTTCACAGGTCCCTTTTTGTTGGACAAACTTTTGTATTTCCTCCTTAGCATGTACTGCATCAAAAAATTATTTTGTCCCTCCAGGAAAGAATATCTGGAAGATAGCTGGGTACAGCAGTTTGAATTTCATGCCTGCTTCTCGACATTCCCTGAATAGGATGGTTATTCAGTGGAATACCTGGGAAAAGGAAAAGACAGAGGAGTACTTATATTAATTTTAACAAGGGCTTCAATAGTAATAGAAGAGAATAAAAAAGATAATAATGCTATATTTGTAGTACTAAGAGGCTACTGGCAAGGGAGAAGGATTACACTGGCATGCATTTATATTCCAACTAAAACTGTTATAATGCAGCTTAAGAAAATTCTGGGAGAAATAATGAGCTTTCACCAAGGAATATTACTTAAAGGTGAGGAAAGGAATTTGATTTGCAGCAGTGAAGATTTGTCTGGGGGCCCAGAAGAAAAAAAATATAACATAGGGTAGATTTTTGAAGAAATGTATTAATGTTTGGCATGGAATACATGAATTCAGTACTAAGAGTTCAGAGTGAATTTACATATTGCTCACCAGGATACAAAAAAAAATTAAAGTGGGTAGATTTTTCTCTGATAATTTCTGCCTGAGCAGAACAGCTAGGCTGAGGTGTCTTCTTTGTTATTATTTAGCACCACTGGAAAACAAAGTAAGGGATTCAGAAATCCAAGGATATAATTGGTATGGTAGTTAAGAAAAGCTGGCTCTGTTTGTAGATAATATTGTTTTATACCTGATAAAACATAAAAAGGACTTTCCACTGATGTTCATCCTGTTTCACTGTTGCAGTCATCACCTGTGGATTATCCCTGCTGTGGTAGCCCTCGGCCGACCTGAATACCAGAGTCAATGTTTTACTGCGTCGGTTGCTGTTGCTTGCTGACTGACATCAAGTCATCACTGATATAAAGCAAGGTAGCCAATGCCATTACACCAGTTTTTCTTCCTGTGGAGTCCATAGCAGAACCAGTTCTCAAGTGTGCCGGTCGGTCACTACCAGAATTTTGAATTACAGCTGAAAATGTGTAAAGCTAAGGACCCCATTGGGGATCCTTTTTATTGCACTAATTGATGTCTGAAAAACTTAATTGTCTCACCTGTGGAAAGCAAATCCCACACTGAGACTTCCATTCATACTGCATCACTTGCTTAGGCCCAGACCATGACGTCCCCCCGTTCCCAGTTCTGTGCCCTCTTTAATGCAAGAACAATTCGTCATAGAGCTCTTATTGTAGCCAGGTATTTTCATCGTCCATCTTCGCATTCCGAAATGGTGTCCATCAGCCAACAATCCGTAGACATTCTGAAAAAATGTAAAGATAGAGATAGAGACAGACCACTCAAGGCTAAGCATTCCGATGACTCTACAGCTAAGCAGTTCATCAGTTCTCCAGAATTGAGTGAGGTGCTTTTGCAGGCCCTGATGGGCAATCTGATACTTTCCCAGGCCTCTACTGAGACACTTTCAGAGTCTGGTATGCCATAGAAATCTTCTTTGTCTTCCAAGCCATTGGTTGTCTCTGTCTTGGTTGGGTCCGGAGCCGCAACACAGGCACCGGCTTCTGAGGAAGTTTCTCGCACTACCGAGTCTAGACAAAAACTGAAGTCTTCTCATCTGACTACCGTTTCTCTTAGACCGATGAATACCCTTAGGCCTAGAAAGAAGGCTACTCCTAGGAAATCTACCTCTAGCCACCATCTTTCTCCTGCTCCACCACCCCAAGCTCAAATGCTTAAAATGGCGGAGGATCCTATCTCCCTTATCAGGGGTAGTCAGGCCACAACATCTAAAAAGAAAAGAGACCCTTCTCCTGAAATACTGACAGAACAGGATTCTGAGGAATCTGATTATTCAGATTTTGAAGAGGAACAACTTCTGACTGCTTATGAGGATTCAGATGCAGAGGAAGTCATTCCTTCTGCTTTCTCACCAGAAGATCTTTCCTTTGGGGAAACCATTCACTCCCACAGGGAGCATTTCCACTGGGAATCCCAGGACTTCCCTCAGACTAAGAAAGTCTCTAGACCTGCCCCAGCACAGACCCTTGGCCATTCTCCCCTATCTTAGAGGTGGTGGATGATGTCTTCCATGAATCCAGCTTAGCTTCTTATGCCCTCCCACCTGCTCCCAGTAAACCTAACAGGTATTACAGAGTACCGGATTCTCACAAACACCTGTACAGAAATCCTGCTGCAGACCCAGAGGTCATTACACAGGGACCAAAAGGAGCTAAGGCTGTAAAGAATCCTATTCCTTCTGACAAGGATTCCAGAGCTCTGGACAGATGGGGTAAAAAAGTATACACCTCTGCATCCTTAGGTATCAGAGTACTCAACTGTCAGTTCCACATGTTAAAATATCAACAACACACTTTGGAACTACTAAAGCAAATGATTTCAAACTTTCCTGACTGTGCCAATTCGAAAGAGTTAGCAGATTTAATGCACTCTACTTGTCAAGTGGCAAAACATTAATTACACTGTGGCTATGATGCCCTAGAAGCTCAAGAAGGGCAGCAGTGTCATGATCTGCCAGTAGGAGACATACATGGTTGAAGGAACAACCTCTCCCTGGTCATGTCAAGTCTAAATTAATTGATGTACCCTTGGATAAGGGCCGCTTGTTTGGAGTAAAAGCAGAAGAGGTGCTTAAAAAGTTGGAAGACAAAGCAAAATCAAGGATTTCTTTCAGGTACAACCTCCTAGGTACAGCAGGAATTTTCCCTCAAAACACTGGTCCTTTCCTGCACCAGCAGATAGGGACAAGGTATGCCCGCAGGGACAGACCACCCAGACTCCTATCCCAGAGACAGCAGAGAACCAAACAGTAGACCACTTCCGCTCCAAAGGCAGGGAGATCTAAGCCATCCCTTTATGGCAAAAATTCTCAACGACTCCCTCTCCCCCCTGCCCTCTTTTCACTCATGAAAAATTAGGAGGAAGGCTCTCCCTCTGCAAAGAAAATTGGCTTTCTGTAACAAAGGACTGATGGGTCTTAAAGATCATTTTTAGGGATACAAATTCTTCTTCAATGAACCTCCTATTCCAAGAGGGGTACCCAGACTTACCTCCAAATCAGTGGGCAGGGGCATTGAAACAAGTCCAAACTCTCATATCCCAAGGGGCAGTAGAACCTGTTCCCTCAGATCAAAAAGGCAAAGGCCTGTTCCCAGAAAAGAGGGCACCTTGTGCCCCATTCTGGATCTATCCATTCTGAGCACCTCCTGGGTGGCCCCAAATTCAAAATGCTAACTTTGCAGCAGCTGCTGCGTATGCTGACCAAAAATGCCTGGTTATTTACCCTCGATCTAAAAGATGCCTACCTCCACATCCCCATAAGGGAATCCTGCAGGAAATTCCTTCACTTCAGAGCAGGCTCACACTCTCAGTTCTCTGCGCTACCCTTTGGCTTATCTACTGCTCCCAGGGTATTCACCAAATGCTTATCCCTGGCTATAGCCTTTTGCAGACAGAAAAATATTCAGATTTACCCTTATCTGAATGACTGCCTCATTTAGGCAGAGTGCAAAGAAAAGCTACTCAACTACCTCCTCTTTGTCAAAAATCTCCTAACCTCCTTAGGGTACACCATCAATAAGAAGAAATCAAAGCAAACACCCTCCAGGAAGATAATTTTTGTGGGAGCACTGCTGGACACAGCATTCCAAATGGCTTTCCTATCCCCAGAAAAGTAGAGCTTCCTGCCCTCTACTTTACCCAGCTGGCTACCAGAAGTCACCACACTGCGAGAAAGTTCCTGCAAGCCTTGGGGTACATGGCATCTTGCATCCTTCTAATTCCTCTGGCCAGGCTTCACATGAGAAAACTTCAGTGGTATGTAAAGAACCATTGGTGTCAGCACTCTCAACCTCTAGAGACCTATCTCCCTCTGATCCCCTGTATAAGGGCCAAGTGTCTCTGGTGGACAGGGGCCTGTGCCAAGGGTCTTCCCTTTACCTGTCACCCTACTGGGAGACCATTGCCACCAATGTCTCAGACATTGCTTGGGGCACTCACCTAGAATGCAAGTGCACCCAAGGTCTTTGGGATGCCCAGCACCTTCCCTTACACATCAACCAGAAGGAAATGATTGCAGTACAAAAGGCTCTGACATCCTTCAAACCCCATCTCAAGCCAGGGGTTCTCCTTATCAAAGCAGACAACACCACAGTAATGTGGTACATCAACAAACAGGGAGGGACCCAATCTTACCCTCTGTGCAGGCTAGCCATGAACCTCTGGCTGACAGCCTCTTCCATGGGGTTTACACCTAATAGCCCATTACCTACCAAGGATCAACAACACCCTGGCAGACCACTTAAGCAGGATCTTTTTACAAATCACTCAGGAGTGGGAGACTCTGGAAGTGGATCTTTTTGCTTCACATCTCAACCATCAGCTGAAAAAAATCTGTACGAGGGACTATCACCACCTCCCTCTTATGCTGGACTACCTAGCAGAGCTACTTAATAGTGGCCTCTCCTCCTCTTCTATTAAAATCCACGCCTCAGCCATGTCAGCTCATTTTGACACAGATCAGCCCCTGTTCTCCCATCCTTTGATTAAACAATTCCTCAGAGGGGCTTCTAATATCAGACCTCCCAGAAGGCCACCCATGCCAGCCTGGGACCTAAATTATGTTTTGGAAAAACTAGCCTTACCATCTGCAACTTCAGCAGAATTAAGATACCTGTCCTGGAAGACTGCTTTTCTCCTAGCTATCACCTCAGCTAGAAGGGTTTCAGAACTTCAGGCACTGATGGCCATTGAGCCCTTCATTATTTTCCATGCAGACAGGGTCTTCCCGAGGACTAATCCTTCCTTTATGCCCAAGGTGGTATCTAATGTGACTCTCAACCAGGCCATACATCTACCCACCTTCTTTTCTAACCCTCAAAACAAGGGGGAAAGAATTCTGCACTCACTAGACATGCACAGACAGCTCAGATACCATCTGGACTATACTAAACCCTTCAGGAAAACAGACCAACTACTTGTCAGCTTTGCCCCAGGGGCAGAGGGGAAGCCCATTTCCAAGCAAACCACTTCCAAATGAATATCACACTGTATCCATTTCTGCTACAGATTACATGGGACCCCCCCAAATCTATTCAAACCCATTCCACTATGGTAGCCTCCACTTCCACAGCATTCCTCAGAGGAGTTCCCACCAGGGACATCCTGGAAGCTACCACCTGAACTTCTGTCCATACCTTTACCAAGCATTACCACCTACCTCTATTTTCTAAGGCTAGGGCAAGGTTTGCCTCTCCAGTTCTGCAGGGCATGCTGACCCAGGCCTAGGTTACTTACTAATACTACCACCCCTCTCCTCAGCTTTGAGAATCCTCAACAGTGAAACACGAAGAACATAGTACATTTGTGTACACTTACCATAAATGTAGATGTTTAAGTTTATTCACTGTTGCAGTCCTGGTTTCCATCCCTCCTTCCCCCTTATATCTTCTTTTTTAAGGGAGACATAAGCCTCTCTAGGTGGCTTTCAGCCACCAGGACCACTTTACCATATTACTTGGGCTTCTAACTGGTTAGGGCAAGAAAAACTGATGTAATGGCGTCGGCTGGCTTGCTTTATAGCACTGATGACCTGATGTTAGTCATCAATCGACAGCAGCCGACACAGAAAAACATTGACTCTGGTATTCAGGCCAGCTGAGGGCTACCACAGCAGGGATAAACCACAGGTGATGACTGCAACAGTGAATACACTCAAACATCTACATTTATGGTAAGTGTACAAAACGGTACTTTGTGGAACATTTTGAAGCAGTTTCAAATCTTTTTTGGATACAAAATTAATGAAGCTAAAACAAAGGCATTAGCTATAAATTATGTACCCACTCATGAATTGGTTTAGCAATATCTGTATTTATTGGGGACATGATAAAATTAAGTACTTAGGAGTATGGATTAAAAATTATTCTGGTGTGGCAGCTAAGGTTATGTGGGAAGAGACTAAAAAGATAATACAAAAACTGATAAATTCGAAGGTCTGTTTTATGGATATTTTTAGAAAGATAAAAGCAGTTAAAATGTTTTTAGTTCCTTTAGTTTTATACACAGGTCAGGCATATTTTTATCAACCAGAAGAAAAGCTGTGGATAGCAATTAATAAAGATCTGAAGGATTTTATCTGGGAGGGGAAGATGGAAAGAATCAAATGGGATAAGCTGATTCTTCCAATAGAACAAGGCATATTAGGATTACCTGATTTGAAGGGGTATTTCAGCGCTACATAATTAAGGCTCCTATACATAGCACAAATAGAAACCTTTAATTCAAAGTGGAAAGAATGATGCTGAAATGGGGGGGGTCAAGAAACAAGGACAGACTGGAATTTTGGATGCAGCTATTTAAGGAGAATAACAATAATTATACAGAATATTATATTCATAAAGTATTCTAAAAACTAAGCCAACACGGATATGGAGAAAGGAAATGTTGCTGATAGGGGTGACTTCAATTACTGATACAGACAATAGGCAAGAGGGGACTGGAATTTATTGGAGAAAACTGGCAAAAGAACCGAGGTATTAGGAGCAAATAACTAGAAAGGGAAAGGTAATAGAATGTGAAGATGCCATGAATTTATTTGGACTGCAATTGTCGATTGTCTTCTCTATCAAGGATTGATATCAGAGTATAGACAAAAAGAAAGTAGTAGGGGTATCCTAAACCAAAGACTATAACTGGTAGAGTTTTTAGTAGAATCTAGAACCGAAGCTGTTGCTAAAAAGGGAAAAATGAGTAGATCATATAAAATATTGCATGATAACAATAAGAATCAATCAGAGAAGGTTAGAAAGGATTGGGAAGAGCTATTGGATAAGCAATTCACAAAAAAGCAATAGAGGATATATGTATGTCTCCCAAATATGCAACAAAATCTAGATGATTTACGATATTTGCTTGGAAATGTGTATATAGGTATTTTAATATGAAAAGTATACTGCAGAGAATTTTTCCTCAGGTAGAGAGCAAATGGTGGTGGTGTGATGGGGAAGTAAGAGGTTATTGAGAACATATTTTCTGGGAGTGCAATAAATTGGCAGACTTTAAAGATTCCCTGCAGACTATGATATGGAATTGGAATTGCCTAGACATAGTAAGCTCTTATTGAGTCTAATGTTGGTGGCTGCCAAAAAAAACAACTGTACTAGAAGTAGTGAATATAGTAACAGAGATAAAACAACTAGAAAAGGGATCTTTAGAAAAGGGTAGGAGCAATTACATAGAAAAAAGTGGGCATTTTTGGAAGAATGCATACAATGGAGGAATGAAGTTTAAAAAAAGGCAGGATTTAAATGAGCAGTGTGGTGGTTGACTAATAATGATTACGTAGATTAGAACTGATGTATAATGTTTGCAGCTAAGATTATGTCAGTACGGTTTGTTTTCATTTATATAAATGTATGCTTGTCTATGTCGTAAGTGGTAATTTAATAAATATGTTTCTTATTTAAGAAAGAAAAAAGGGGAAGTTCACTGGTTCTCCTCTCTGTGTTTGTTTTCACACTGGGAGAGCTGAAATTAAGTTGCTACACAGTGTGCAGCCACCTTGGAAGTTTGCTGCTGCTTTTTTGACTGCATTATGAAGAATGCGGGCACTACAGTTGGCCTTCTGGAATGATGGGCACTTTTCTTTTTATCTGGTATACACACTAACTGTATGTATTTTCCACATTTCTTGCCTCCTCATCTGATCTTTCACCTTGTATTCTTTCTTTTGTTTCTTGGTACATACAGTTGCTGCCTGATATTTATCTACTTCTGGTTTGATTTCCCTTCTCACTTGACACTGATATGCATCTGTTAAACTAAGCCGGGAAGACATCTTAGACTTATTCTCCTCATGTTTTAAAACTTTCATTATGTTTCAGTCTTGTGAGGTCAGGAGATATGTATGCAGTCCTACAATTGCAGATCTACATATGTAATCAGTTTTGAGGAGGCCCATACCTCCTTCACAGTGGGGAATACATAGTCTTGGTATACACAGATTTTATAAATCATTTGATAAGCTTGAACATCCTTTTGTTTTCCTATCCAACCAATCCAACACCTTTTGGGACTAGTTAGTTACTCCAAAACTGTAAGGACATGAAGAGTAAATTGGTTTATAGCTTGGACTTTATTCCTAGATGTCAACGCTTTTTTGAGTATAAATTTTTGTCTTCTAAAATATTCCTTATTAAGTTTTATTAGTTTTGTTCATGTTTTATTGCTGATTCTTCATCAATTCCCAAGTATAAAGTCCCTTTTGCTCAAGTGCTTTTATATCACATTCCTGTCCCAAATTGATGTTTTCTTAGTGCTGCAGCCTTCCTGCTTTAAAGGTTGCTTTTGCACATTTATCAAGACCAAATGACATTCTTATATCATCCGAAAAAGTTTGGACCACTTGCAGTTGTGCTTTCAGTTCCTCATGTGATGAACTATACAGTTTTATATCATCCACAAAAGTAAGATGAGAAGTCTTTACACTTTGCTGTTATCTGGGAGCCATATTGTAGCCATGACCTACTCTGTTAAGCAGACAGCTTAATTGGTTAAGGGAAAGACAAAAGAGCAGTGGTGACAAAGATTCACCCTGGAATAGCCCCCTTTGAATTTTGATCCCTGGAATAATAATTTGTTCTTTCTCAAGGCTTAACTGCAAAGTGGTTTGCCACTGTTTCATGGTTGCTGTAATGTAATCAATCAGTGTAAGGTGCATCTTATACATTTTTAAGCACTCTTTTATCCATGAATGTAGAACACTGTCAAATGCTTTTTATAGTCTATCAGTGCCATACTTAGATTCTTCCCCTTTTTACAGTTCCCCATTTAGACTTTAACAACAAATGATCCTTTGTTCCATATTACTTTCTTTTGTTATCCTTTTGTTCTATTGCCACGATTGAGTTTTCTTCTGAATGACTATAAACTCTGTCAGCATCAATTCTGGTGTATAGTTTATATGTTGTTGGAAGGCAAGTTATTGGTCTATAGTTTTTAGGATAATTTGCAGGTTCACTCTTAAGTAGGAATATTATTTTCTTGGTGTTAACCAGGTTAGTGTCTGTTCAGGGTGTGCATATAAATAGTTCTTAGTCATGGCTAAATCTTCGTGTAAAGATGTTAATACTTTTAGACAGAAATTAGATACTGCATCTGGGCTTGGAGTTTTCCAGTTAGAAACTTTTCTTAACTTTGTTTCACTCTCTCTAGCTGTTATTTCATCCAATTTCATATCCTGTACGTTTGAACATATGGTTCCCTTGTTGGAAGCGTCCGATGATATGGCAAAAGAACTGCCTGGTTTCTACAGGTCATGCAGGAAGCAGTGTGGTTCCAAAACATTTTTAACAATGGCTTCAGCCTTGGTCCTTCAGCAAGATAGTTTCTTTGCAATTTCCAAACCATCGTACAACTTGCTGGCTGGCCAATTTAACTGCACAGTCTAAACTGTTATAGGATATGTTATGCTTAACTGCATGGAACACCTCAGATGCCTCTGATGCAATGATCTTAAATTCTGGTTCTTCAAGGTTTGTGTTCCTTGCTTACTTATCAGATGGCTTGATTTTGCTTGTAGAATGGCAGTCTTATGTTGTTCAGTTGCCTCATGTCATGTGACATTGTTTCCTCCACCATGGATGATCATGAATTCCTTTTTACGGTACTTGCATATTGCTGTTAGGTCATTGCATTTCTCAGTCTAGTCAAATTCCATTTTCCAAACATCCTAACACTTGCACATTCTCTTATTTGGGGTACACTGTGATGAAGCTGCTGCTCTCTCCATTCTTGAATATGTACTTAGCTTATATATAACACATTTAGCAGAACTGTGTTAGTAAGATACAGTAATATACCAAAATTGGCATTTGAAAGAACTGGCATGAAAAACACAGGCATTTGAAAGAGATGGTTTGAAATACATAGCATCTGAAAACTGGGATAAAATGTTGGCATCTGAAACATGAAACAATTTGTAAAGTAGTTCTAACTGATCTATGAGACACATTTAATGAAGACCTAAGGAATGGAAGAGAAGGAATTTTTTAACATTACAAGACATTTAAAAAGGTAAAATGGTTAATGATGTAATGGCATAGCTAAATGTGGGAGAAAAACATTTCAGCCATTAAGACCTCAACATTAACACAGCTGATAGCCATGCCTCTCAAGAAGTAAGAAATCTGGAAAAAAAAACAAAAATAATGGGTGGTGGGCAAATGTCCAAAAATTGGTGACAGATTGTAATTATTGCAGTTAGAAAGTTACTAGGTTTTGCATTAGCATGCATTTTCTGAAAGGTATAAAGTCTGAAACTTATTCTGAAACGTCTGACATTAGTGATTGCAAACCCAAATGATTTGTCAAAAAGCCACATATTTTATTGAGAGCAGACCAAATATATGAAGCAAAAAAGCTGGACATTCTGTTAAAATCTGATCAGTTGAGAGGTATGTTGGTAGCAGCTGTAAGTTTCTTGTTGCAGTAAAACACATTTAACTAGGGAAAATAAAAAGCACCCTTACAAACCATTGACAGACAGCTTTATAACCATAAAGATATTAAAACAGAACAGCTGCAGGTTTAGCTTTGTGCCCACAGTACACTCTGCATCTACCCATGGTGAGAAAAATATTTTTTAAAGTGTTAATAATAATGATTTACCTTGTACAACAAAAAAAAAGCTATAGACACCAGTACAGACACACTGCACTCTTATTACCACTATACCCAAACCACTACTGTTCACTTCTGAAAATGGCATTAAAAACAAATAAATGAATGAAGTATGTACATATTTCCACATGTAAAAGCAAACTATCCCAAAACAGTTTCACCTGTAAAAGCAAGCTGTCCTGAAACATGCATAACATTTATTAGAAGAATACCAAATGCACTATGTTTACCTCTGAACATGCTCCCCACCAAAAAAAGTCATACACACATTTTCACACTTCCCCAGCAGCACTATACTTAAAGCAATTCATTTTTAACTTAATGAAGGCAGCATTAAAAATAAAATGCAGCACATTTTCACCTATAAAAGCAAACCATCCTTGAAACAACTATGACATGTATTAGTAGAATGCCAAATTCCCTGTGTTTACTTCTGAACATTCCTACCCACCAATAAATGATAGTTGCACACACATTTTCACTTTTAAAGTACTTCTTGCAAGTCATCACTAAACAGCCTCTATAAGAAATATCCAAAGCAGTACATCTTAACTTCTTGAAGATAGCATTAAAAAACTAAAACACACACATTTCCACTCAAAAAGTGCAAACTGCCCTGAAATATTTCCATCTGTAATTGCAAACTATCCTGAAACATCCACAGTAACATCTACCATCCTGAAACATCCACAGTAACATTTATTAGTAATGTATCAAATGCACTACATTTATCCCCAAATTATATCACCGGGAATAAAAAAAACAAGTTCTATACACATACATTTTTGCCTTTATAAACAATTTATACCAAATCATCCCCAAACTCCCACAACCACTATAGATTCATGAAAGGTATGGCAACTCCTAAACAAACAGCGAGACTTACATAAACATGTTTTTATATCTGGCAAAACCCAAAACAACCACTACAGATACAAATACAATACAGTGCACCCAATTTACCTCTGAACATTAAAAAAATTAAATTTTCATAAAATACAATATTGACACTTTTTAAAATGTTTGAGCCATAAAAATACTACTTGTACTTCCACTACAGTCTTTGTTGGAATGGTTGGATTCCCCTCTGGGCTGGCTGACTGGCTTACTGCTCAAGTAAAAACAAAGGAGAAATCTCAGACTCCTTTTGATTAGCATTTGTAGAAGTGCTAATAAAAAAAAAACACTACAGCCGCCGGCTTTGTAGGGTTGCTCCTGCCCAAATCCCCGCTCCCTTCGTGAATTGCAGCCAGTTGCACAAGTTAAAATGCACAGACCTAGCAGGGAATAGCTGTGCCTGCAGGTCTGGGTTGGTGATATACCCAAATTGCTGTGGAAAAGCCAGAAGTAACTGTGGCTTTTCCAGAGCAATTCAACATGATCAGCAAAGCAGAATTTTTGTGGTCTGACTGGTTTATAACCGGGCAATGATATTATTCAGTTCATCTATTGAGAGTCCCTCTGGTAACAGGATAGGTGGATACCTTAACCCGAGCGCCTTAGAACTTTCTCTCCCATAATGCATCTGTCCCTCTAGTTACCTCCAGATCTCATTTGCCTCCTTTGTGACAGACATTTTCACCAGTCAGCTAAGTGCTCTGTCCCATCGTTTGAAAATGTATAAGTATTTTTCTTACAATTTGTCATAGCTTTGGGGCTTGTGTCTTTAAATTGTTAAACGTTTTCTCTAGTACTTAGTTAAGTGTAAAATTGTTAGATTTTTGAGCCCCTTTCTGGTATGCCATTTTCCTATTGCTTCCCTTTCCTTCAAAATTAGGAAAGCTTTCTTACTGAATACTTGTTCTTTGTGTTGTTGCTTCTGTTCCATTTGATAGTATATAGTAGTTAACTGTAGCTTAGGGCTTTATTAGATGGTTTTCAGTTACCTTGACTTTAGAGCTTTTATACAGTCATTCAATGTGCTTGTATGTACACTTTCTGTTAACTTGTTTGTTAATTGCTGCATTTGTATATTTATTAGCTGCAGTTGGTGAGTTGCTACTATAGACAAACTAGCTTTAAAAAAATGTTTTGTGTGTGGGCAAATGTTCCACCACAGGACCTTCATGACCTGTGTGTAGTAAGCATGGGCATCTGACATTTCTGGGTTCACTGTGAGTTATATGAAAAGGGTTTGGCCCATGAGATTTAGAAGGGATTATTTCCCTCGAGTCCAGAGGCTTCTAAAACTAATGAATCATAAGAGAAACACTTGAAGACAAAAGAAATGGATCCAAAGAAAAGACTGTTGATATGACATCTTCCTCCTTGGCTCCAAACAGTTGAGGATTGAAGTCTCTATTATGGCCTATATGTCTACTTCCCCA
The DNA here is from genome assembly GCF_019279795.1 of Protopterus annectens. Lineage (NCBI taxonomy): Eukaryota > Metazoa > Chordata > Ceratodontiformes > Protopteridae > Protopterus > Protopterus annectens. The sequence goes on from NC_056751.1 coordinate 366,428,951, forward strand.
CCTTTTCTGGTTCCATTGCCTTTTGAAGTGATCATACTGCAAGACTTCCTCAAAAGGGAATTCTCTGTTAATAGACTAGACCAGTACCCTCCGTCAAGACCTTCTTCAGTCCTTTCAGACAAGTCCTTTAGGTGTTACTTCAGTGCTTCTGATGCAGGCATGGACTTCTTGATGCAGATGCTATTAAGTATCTGATAGAAATGTGAGTCATTCCATCCCCTTTGACTGGGAAGGTGGTCAGATCCACTCACATTGCCCCATCATAGTTCCTTTGCAGGGCCGTGCTTTGGCTCTGGCATCGTTGGTTCTGTCTCTACTCCCATGGCCTTTACCTCAATGGAGATGTCTTTTTTTTTTTTAGCTTCAGCACTTAGGTATTTGGATGTGACTGTCTTGGCTCTGTTTTTTTTTGGAGCTGAGACAGTCTCAGGAATGAATGGTCAGGCTGGTTGTATCAACACCAGCAATGGATCTGTTAGCTTCCACTCAATTGCTGCTATTGGAGTTGCTGGCTCTCGACTCCGTTCATGACCCCCTCATCACAGCCATCCAATCTCCTGATTTCTGAGCCTCTTTCTCCAGTTGCAATCATCTCTTCAAAGGGAGGATTGGATCCAGCAGCTGGGGAAAGGTCTTTCTGATCCTACAGCAGTAGGTTCAGCTTTCCAGGTGTTGGGGAGAATGATCGGTTCTTCTACTAGAACAGCACCACAAGTCCAAGCAGGTATGATTCCACCCCAGTATTCTGTTTCTATCTTGCAGCCTTCTCTTCAAGCATCTATGGATCTGGATGGGCTTTGAGCCTCAATCCCCATGCTGAATGGCAGCTTCAGTCCTCTGGGGATTCAGATGACTCATCCCTTGATATACCCCAAAAGAGACATGTAAATGGAAGCACCTAGACTCCCTTTCAGAGCCACCCACTTCAAATTTCAACTTGGAAGATTGAGATGGCTCCCCACAATCTCCTCTGGAGGACCCTTCTTTTGATGAAATACTGGAGTTGATGTGACAGCAGGGGGCTTTACCTGTGAACCCCCCCCCACACAATTCAAGATGAGATGGCAACTGATTGAGGCTTATGGCTCAGCACTGTCTACAACCTGGATGGTAGCTCTGGCAGACAAATTAAAGTAATTGATTTCACAGTCTGGAGATAATGGCAAGAACCAGATAACTGTGAAGCAGTCCCCCACAAACCAGATAGGATTCTGTGCCCTCCAAAGGACAAACAACATTGGGCAAAATTACTGGCTGTAGACTCTATCATTGTAGAGGCAGCTACTAAAAGAGCAGTATGAGAAGATTCTTCATTCATTGTCTCTTCCAATAAGGAGTCAAGGGAGATCGATAGAATAGGGAAGCAGATGTATGCGTTGAACTGTGCCACACAGTTGAATAGAGAGAGCTTGCTCAGCAGAACTTATCTACTCTGAAGACCTATTTTATTACATATTCCGGTAAGCAACTTGAAACTACCTTGAGTAACATGTCTAATATAAAACCATGATGTGTCTCATACACAGTGCAGTAGCTAAGACAGCTGGGTCTGGCATAGTGATCAGAAATCACCCATGGCTGCACCTGTGTGATTTTGTGGACATCTTCAAGTTATCCTTCACTAACTCCCAATTTGACAAGTCTTTCCTATTTGGCCTTACAGTGAAGGAAAGGATGTAGAAGTGTGAACACAATAGTTAACACCCTTTCTGCTGTTGGGGTAAAGTTTGAGGTTCCTCAGAGATAATTTGTGGGAACTAAAGGGGACCTCAATCTCTTATTCTGGAAGTCTGAGCACCAACAGTTTGCTTCAGCTATGGCAGAGGAGGTCCTTTTAATGGACACTGTCCAGAAGGCAGAGGGGGGTCTGCAGAATCAGGTATATAATGGTCCCTTTTCAGATCATAAGGAAACAGTATCCCCAAAGGTCTGCCTTACTGCTCCATTCTGGAGGCAGTTGTGGACATTTTTTTCTCCACACAGCCGTGTGACAGGCCATCACATAGGTTAAGTGGATAAGAGAGATAATATTCAAAGGGTATTGCATTCCCTTGTTCCTAAACCAACCTCAGCCCATCAAGCCATTGTTGAATGTCCTACCCTACCAGGCAAAACTGGCTCAAACAGAAAGTGAGACAATCTTTTAGAAAAAAAGAGTGATCCAAGAGGTCCCTCTGGACCAGAGAGGGTCAAGTTTTTATTCAAAGTTCTTTTTGGTTTCAAAGAAAACACAGGAGCTCAGAGCCATCTTGGACCTAAACCTCCTAAACAAATATATTTGCAAGACCTGTTTCAGAATTGTTGTGGTGCAGCCAATTTTGCCCTGACTCAGGGTGAATGATTGGATGTGTTCTACCAATCTTTTGATGCTTACTTTCACATAAAGATTGCAAAGAAGTTGAGCAGGTTCCTGCACCTTTGGATAGGAACCAGTTACTATCAGTCCAGGGTCCTGTCATTTGGTTTTACCACCCCCCCCCATGGTTTTTACCTGACCATTATAGCAGTCCACCTACAACTAAAGACATACAAGATTTTTCTGTACCTAGATGACTGTCTCATAGCTGCCTCATTGATGGAGTCCTTCATCGAAGGCAGAGACTATCTCCTTACTATCTGCAACTCTCTGGGGACAACAGTCAACCTTCAAAAGTCCAATCTGATATGTAACCAGACAATCAAGATTATAGGATACAGATTAGACACTATCCAATCCATAATTTCTTTACCACAGGAAAGATTAAATTTTGAGATCAGCCATTCTCTTTCAGCAGCTCTAGTACTAAAAAGATTTTGGAGCTTTTCTCCCTGGGCCTCCACTGAAGATGGGCTTCTACCCATTCAGACTTTCCCGGTAATCAAATGTCAATAAATAAATAAGAATTCTAACCCTCATAACTTCATCCATTCTAATTATTCAGTTTGCATGCTTTCACATGAAAATCTTATACTGGTTTCTTTAAGCTCAGTGGTCTCTATGACTGCACTTTTTAGACTATCTTTTTTACAAATTCTTGCTGGTCTCATCTGAAGTAGTGGTCACAGTCACTGCTAGTTCCCATGGAAGCCCTTTGAGACCTCATACACAGTGGTGATAATGCCCATGGATGTATTCTTCCTGGGGAGGTGTGGTGTGAGGGGCATTATGAGGGGAGGATGGACCAGGGTCATTGATCAAAAACAGAGGTCAATGCACAGATAAACGTCTTGGTGTAGAAAGCAGTCTTTCTTTTGTTACAGGAACTTCAAGACCACCTTCCTCAAGATGTGATTTTCAACTAAATGGACAACATGACTGTAGTTTGGTATATCAACAAGCAGGAAGGAACCAGGCCTTACCCATTGTGTCAGTAGGTAATGAGGGTTTGACAATGGGCAATGGCCTCACACTCCTTTCTTTTTGCAACACATCCCTGGAGTTCAAATATGCTTCACATGTTGTCACTCAGTCCATTGGTAGAAAATTAGATTTTTCATCATGGGGCACCCCTTTCAGCGATCTGTTTGCCTCTTCCCACAACACCAATTGCAGCAAGTTCTTTGCCTTGATTCCCACAAGACAGTCATCAAGTAATGCTCTGTCTCAGCAATGGCATCCAGGGCTCCTTTATGCTTACCCAACTCTATCTGTAATCTCCAAGTTACTACAGAAAGAAATGAAATCCAATCTCATCCCGACGATAACTATCTCAGACTTCTCAAAATAAGTCAATAGCAGCACTATATATTCCAGCTTACACCTTAGACCCTCAGAATTCCATCTTGGAAACACCACTAAATATCTGTATTATACTAATCATTTAAAGTTTACCTGAGATGGAAGCTCTTACAGCAGTTACATTTTTCAGCCTACCAGTCCATAGACTTTCTGTTTCTGTCCAACAAATAGCCCAATATACCCATCAGTGTAAACAAAAGAAGTAACTCTGGTTATATAAAAACAAATGAACAAATCTCCTCCATAGACAAATCTATAAGTCTTTTGCAATTTTCCATCATTTTGGCATTGAATATAGTACTTTACAACCAGTTTAAGCTGCTGGTTGTTATAATCTATCACATTCACAGATCAGTCAAACTCCACTTATAGCCAGAGCTGGATTCAGCACTAGGCGACCTAGGCAGTCACCTAGGGCCCACTGTCTTGGAGGGGGCCCACTGGCCAGGGGACTGCTGCAACATTTACTTTTTTAATTAAAATTAAAAAAGTACTTGTATTTTTAGGGGTGTTCTTTTCTAAGAATGCCCTCTGCATCTGTGTGTCCCTGCATGCATCAAAGCATGCACCTATTGCTTGCTTCTTCATGCATCGATGCATGCACCTGTTGCTTGCTTCTTATTTTCCACATTTGACTCATCGAACTTAAGTACATCACATTCCTGCCTGTATCTTAACCTAATACAAATACAGTTGCTTTCAAGGACAAACAGTGTTCCATTGGTAAGGGGTGCGTATCAAGGAAAAACAATATTCCATCAGTTATGTGTGTGTGTGTGTGTGTGTGTGTGTGTGTGTGTGTGTGTGTGTGTGTGTGTAAAATGCCTTAGTTAATTATGGCAGGCTAGTTGATTCAATCAGCTTCAAACCCTGTATCTTAGTTACATGAAACAAGAGCCTGAATCCTCTACACAAACTACACATAAAATGTGTTCAGTGCATTTTCAAGGAATTGTTTATTGGCAAAATGTTAAAAATTACAAATTTAAACCACACTCTAACAAGTTGTGCTGTATTATACAAGGAATATAATTTAATACAATCAGGAAAGTGAATCAAAGAATGCATGTATATCCTAAAAATGAGTGCAAGGAGACCTATGGTTTGAAAACAGCCCAGAGATAAACTTTATCCGCCATTGGCTATATGCATTTTCTTTGAATGTGGGTTTTAATACTAATTCAATGAATGTGAGTTTCAAATGGCAGAGAAGTTCACTGTTAATGCTAAGTCTGTTTTCATTGTGAGACTGTATTGTTTTGTTTATCAAATGTCTATCAGTGTTTGTGTTATAAACTTTGAAATAAGTTTTAAATTAAATCAGATATCTGTAGTCACTGCAGAAGGAAAGAAGAAAACAGTATGTACACTGAGAGATTTGAGCAGTGTTTATGGTAATTGAGGAGAAATAGACAAGTAATGGGACACTGAAATGGCTGCGGGGAGCTGATCCATTACCCTGCCTAGGACCCCATTTGACTATGATCTGGCTTTGTTTACAACATCCATGCTGTTCACCAGACTAGTAAAAGAGAGATTCCTTAACTTCTAAATTGAAAATGTTTCAATTTTACTGGCTCATCAGCTCTGAACTAAATTCATATCTTTCATTAAGTTTACCATATCCATAAAATCCATTTTTAACTTGTGCAGTAATTATTCTAAACATTGTGAGTTGCATCTCTTTTTAACATATTCTTACCTTATTTTAAAAAGACTAATGCAAAATGGATACACTGAGTCTTAAAATTAAAACTACATCTAACATCAAATTATTGAAAAGTTAGCATCTTTTAATGATGACAAATCACTAATTACCCTGTTATAAGGAGCACTGGGACATAATTAGCATACCATGCTACTATATATAGATTTTACATGATTTAATCCTTCCACTTCAACCAAAGCATTGGATGTTACATGCAATACTGAACTCAAGCATCACAGCATGTCGCAAAATTCAGGCTCCCATAATTCCCATAAAACCCCTCATTTCTCCTCTCTAGATCTCATTTGCTGTTTGCCAGGGATGAGATGCTTATCTGAGAGACTGAGAACTTTGTCTTGCAGTGAGTCTTAGTTCCTTTTCAAATCTAATTATTTCTTAGATTAAGGTTAACTTTCATTATATTCTGTGTTTTTTGTTTGTTTTTACTATTTGCAGATTTTTTTTCTGTCAAAAATGATTCCCCCCCTGCTCCAGTGTTTAGGCATTCTAGGTTGCATTACATTTTCCTTTACCATTTCTACTTTTAGATAGACAGGACTTTTTTTATTAGTATAACATCTTTACAGTTGTCAACAATTTGATCTGGCTTTGTTTACAACATCCATGCTCTGTTCACCAGACTAGTAAAAGAGAGGTTCCTTAACTTCTTAATTGAAAATGTTTCAATTTTACTGGCTCATCAGCTCTGAACTAAATTCATATCTTTCATTAAGTTTACCATTTCCATAAAATCCGTTTTTAACTTTTGCAGTAATTATTCTAAACATTGTGAGTTGCATCTCTTTTTAACATATTCTTACCTTATTTTAAAAAGACTAATGCAAAATGGATATACTGAGTCTTAAAATTAAAGCTACATCTAACATCAAATTATTGAAAAGTTATCATCTTTTAATGATGATAAATCACTAGTTACTCTGTTATAAGGAGCACTGGGACATAATTAGCATACCGTGCTACTATATATAGATTTTACATGATTTAATCCTTCCACTTCAACCAAAGCATTGGATGTTACATGCAATACTGAACTCAAGCATCACAGCATGTTGCAAAATTCAGGCTCAAATAATTCCCACAGAACCCCTCATTTCTCTTCTCTAGATCTCATTTGCTGTTTGCCAGGGATCAGATGCTTATCTGAGAGACTGAGAACTTTGTCTTGCAGTGAGTCTTAGTTCCCTTTCAAATCTAATTATTTCTTGGATTAAGGTTAACTTTCACTATATTCTGTGTTTTTTGTTTGTTTTTACTATTTGCAGATTTTTTTCTGTCAAAAATGATTTTCCCCCTGCTCCAGTGTTTAGGCATTCTAGGTTGCATTACATTTTCCTTTACCATTTGTACTTTTAGATAGACAGGACTTTTTTGATTAGTATAACATCTTTACAGTTGTCAACAATTTGATTTGAAGTGTTCCATTCAGTGCTGTTTTTCAGGGGTTGTATGATGTTATTTTTTTGTGTTACAATGGTAATGGGTAGTGTTTGTTGCTTGCTATTCATAGTTTAATACTAAGTGTGTTAAGCAAGTGGCAAAGGTATGGACAAGGCCTCAGGTTTCAAAGCGTTTAATAAATGGGGGACATAAGATTCACCATGGCGTCCTCAATATGTGTGTGGTGTTCCTGGGGGAGGCAGTTCTTTAGAAACCAGACTAAAATCTGCGAACAGTTTGGAAGAAGTACCCTTTAATCCTCAAACATCTCCTGCCAACCAAACAAAAGAAGCAATGCAGAAAAAGAAAACATAATTTTGTAAGTGACTAACTCAAGGCACATTGAGATTTCCTCTTTTCCTAAAGTACTGAGAAGATAAGTCTCTTCAATTAAAAGTTTTTCAACCTTCTGCTGAGGTTTCTGAGGTGTCCTCCACTGACATTTACCAGATAGAGGTAACCATATTTCCTGATCCTGCTCTGAGGAAAACACTTGGCTTGGTAGTTTCTCCTCAGAGTGAGAGCACTTTAAGGTCCTGTTCTCCTTCATCTATATCTCTGAGGTCATCAAGGTCTGTAAAAGAACCCTTCTGCACTTATGGATTGGAGCCCAAGTTGAGTTGACTGTCTTGAATTCCCGCTCACTATGCAAGACAGCAAGAAAAAGACCAAACTGTTCCACATTTTCTGCTCCTTCTCTGAGCCTGGTTTTGATGTTGGAAGACCAGGACACAAGCATGATACTGATGGTTTTGCTTTCATTGTTGATGACCCTTTTGGTGTCTGTGGCCTTGATACTGATTCCTTCAATGTCAAGAACCACTAAGTACCATGGAGTCAGTGTTAGTGGTTCAACACCAATCCTTTTGAGGACATTCATGGGGTGTTGAGATAATTGGCTTTTAATCCATCAGTGAGGAAGCCATCCTTGACACTAGTCATGATTTAGTGCTGGGGCTTGATGGGACTCTAGACTTTGTACCAGCATCTGCATCAGCCACAGCATCGATGGCCTTAGCACCAGCAGCCTCAAATTTGACATTCAAGGTTTTGGAACAATTAAAAATGCAATTTCCTATTATGATGATTAGTTAAGATGTACCATCTTCTCTGGCTCATCCCAGTGACGCAGATCATTCTGAGCCTTGGGTCTGTCATCTGTGTTCTTGCAAGTGTCATTTCCAAATGTCTCATGAAGATCCTGCCCATCAAAAGAATACTGTTCTTCAGAACACATGTACAAAGCCATTCTGAATGCTCCTAGGAAGAGGTTTGGAAGAAGACACCTTGACTTTCCATCAGAATCCCCCACTCCAGATATGGACCTTGATGAAAGGAAGGGTTCCTCATAATCACTTTCACAGCACCCCAAATTTGGGAGATATTGAAGCTGATAAGGCAGAGGATATCCTGGTCCTTTGACCCTCCTTGAAGAGGAACTTCTACAAGAGACATTTTTGACTACCTCGCCTTCTTCTTGGATGATCCTTCAGCAGAGCACATGATGGTTCTGGTTGTGGAAACTATGTGAGAACCTGAAGTGGCTGAGCCCATGCCAAGAAAGTCAGACAAGAACCTCCACATCCCAAGGCAGACTTAATAATAAGGTGGCCCTGCTAACTCTATCATGGAAGTGTCCACAAACAGAAGTAGTCCTCCATTGAGAGCCTAGCAGTACTTCTGCCAAACAGGGATTCTTCTTAGGCTGTAGATCGCTTGGGGACTTGCACCTTCACATCTGGTATGTTCACTGCCAAGGTGCATAACTTAATATACATGACTCATTTTCAATGAGAGCTGATGGACGAAACCATTGATTTGTAGAAACAGTTGCTTTACTGTGACCTACTTTGCTAGACAGAGTTGCAAGTGGCAACCATGCAAATATTGGCTCTATATCCCTTCAGCAAACTGTCACTTCAATGAATGGCATTTCATCGGAAATGCCATTCATTGAATTCCCCTCATGTGCCCCCCACACCCCTTGCTAATTATATATACCAACTCCAAGATCACGCTGCAATGGGGAATGGGCAAATTTCCCAAATCTCATTGTATCGCAATCTCAGTATGAACAGTTCAGCAAATGGCAAGTTTGATGTAATTGCACTAAAAATGCCATTCAATTAACTGATTTTTCTCTGAACTGAATAGGGACCCCAAATATCACTTCACTGTCCATGCAACATTATTCATAATGCAGTTAATGGAGCAGTAAAAGCAGTTGAGATAGGCATTATAAGAAGAAGGCAGACCTGTCTCAGATTGTTGGCTTGTGGTTAACTTTAAATGTCTTTTGTCAATGCCCCTTTGAATGAATCATCTTTGTTGACATCCAAAATGATATACTGACTACCAGACAGCACACAGAAGGGGAAATGCTTCTGCTGCTGGGGTAAAGTTTACTTTGCTACAGTGTTCCATATGTCCCAACAACAGTCTAATGTACAACACTTGGCTAGAAACTCCTGCAGTTATGTGGGCTTCTGCAATGGATGCCACCCAAGAGAGAGAGAGAGTTGAGCCATAGAAACATTTGTTCCATGGTCCTTCTCTGTGAGACAATAGCAGCTGCACCCCTGAGGACTTGTCCAACTGTCCCATTTTGGCAACAATTAGGTGTCACCTAACTGTATGTGCATCTAGAAATGTAGTTAACCATCAGATGCAGATTGTTAGGTGACATTACTTCCAAAGGCTGTCCAGTACCTTTTTGTTTGTCCCAGCTGACCTCTCACTTCCCTTAGACATTCCACGGTGTTTAAAGGAGGCATCCAAGTTGGAAATAGTGTCTCAGAAAAAGAAGATTCACCAAAGAAGACAAAGGACCAGAATAATTCTAGATATTAACTGCCTAAACTAGTTGTGAAGGCTGCCAGCCTAGCCAGATATAATTTTATAGATAATTCTGTCATTTGTAATATTAATGTAAACCAAAGGATTGTTGTCTTAAATGGTAAAAATAGAGTTGCATGTGGAACTAAAAAAATGTAACAACAGTGCAATCTGCTGTAAGAAAGCTAAGTCAAGCATTGTATCACTGTCTTTGATCTTTAAAGTTGGCTTTGGCCTGTCTAGGTGAAGACATTATTTCTATTGTTTTAACCAAGCGTTAAATTGCTAGATTTAAACATGCAAATGTATTTTTATTGCTCTGCTTCCTGACCAGCTGCAAGATAACACAAGAAGATGTTAAGAATGTAAATGTAGTTTCTGTTAGCCTGGGAACCCAGGGAAGTGTGAAGAATGATGTAATGGGAACCAGGAATGTGATTTTAAAAACAGAGAGAATCGGAGATTATAAAGCATTTTTGTCTTGACCATCCAACTCATCTGCACTCTGCTTGTGTTCTATATGCAAGTTATTTTAGAAGTGTGTTTTCTCTTAGTCTAATCTTTCTAGTGTTTTTCTGTGATGTCAGATCTGTATTACTGAATTATTTTAAGTATTTCTCTGTGATCTCTGAACTCTTGACTAGCACTGTGTAGTAAGAAGTATTGTCTTGTGTTTTTATTATTAAATATTTAAAACCTTTCAACTGTGGCTGTTTTGTATAGAGATAATTTAAGCTCTCTAGAGTACTTGCATGCCTTTGGTAAAATTGAACAAAGCCACTCCAATAGCTTTAGCCATGGGCTATACTACCAATTGGATAATAATATTGCACAGTAATAATTGGGCACCCTTTTAAGGGCCTTTAGATAGCTGATAATTATAAGCTAGGTGGTGGCAGTGATTTCTAGTGTATAGTCTGGGTAAATGGGACACAGCTGCAGAACCTGTGCCAGCCTTCCCCAGAAGTGTCTGTGTGGTTGTATAAACTCTTATCTCAAAGTGTGTGTGTGTCAGCTACTTGGGCAGGGACACAAAGCACTGGTTGGACAAAGAGGGTGCTGGAGATTTTAGCTTGCCCAGCTGGCTGAGATCTGGACTCTATAGCTGTGCCAGTGGGGAGTCTTATTGGGGACCTGGAGAGCAAGGAAACGGCCAGCCCCGGACTGACTGTGATCTCTGTGTGCTCTTAAGGGAAATTGCACTTTACTGTGTGTATTTGTTATCCTTTCCTCCTATATGAGATGCCCCTCACTAGTGTTAGTGGTGAGGATTGAGGCTCCTTTATGCTGGGCCAGGGCACGGGTGTCTCATATTAATTGTTTGGCAGTTGTGGGATATCCACATCACATATTAATTGGTGGCAAATACAAATTGGCTTGTAGTGGTTTGGGTAGAGTGAATTCCTGTAGCTTGAGTACAGTGAGCTTTGAAGGTGTTTTGTACTCTAAATCAGCCATACAGTGAATACTCAGAGTTCAAATCACAATTGTTTTATTTATTTTGTTAGCTTAGTCAGTCAGGGTGAGCAGGCAGCATGTCAGCAGAGGAGTATGGAAAGCTGACAAGGACAGAGCTGGTGGAGATGCACCAGGCTAGGGGACTGGTGCATGGAAACCTGACTAAGGCAGACCTGATTGCACCCTTGGTTACAGCTGCATCAGAAAACAGGAACCAAGAGGGCAATCATACTGGCAGAGGAGATATAATACCCTCAGAGAATGGACAGCTCAACCTTTCTGCAGAGGACTTAAAAATCCATCTGGAGCTAAAGAGACTTGAGTTGGAGGCCAGGCGTTTGGAGACAGAAGCTGAGAAAAGGAGCAGCAGAGGAAGCATGAGAGAGAAATGCTGACTCTTCACCAGAGTCATGGAGGTAATGGGGAAGGGAGTAACTGGACCCCAGAAGCACAAAAGGTCAGTAAATTTTGATAGTTTCATTCATATGTTTGAGAAGGTATGCAAACAGTATATTGTTGACCAAAGGCTCTGGGTACGGTTCCTGCCCCCCCTTACTTCATGGTAAAGCTGTAACTGTTTTGTCAAAAATGTCTGATGTTGCATGTTTTGATTATACTGCTGTTAAAAAGCATTTGTTAGAATTGTTTAAGCTAACACCTGAAACATATAGGAACATGTTTTGTGAGTATAGAAACAAGGCAGATGAAAGTGTGTGTGAATATGTTGCTGAACTGACACTTATTTCCATAGGTGGGTGAGTGGATGTCAGGTCACCACTTTTGAAGGGCTGGCAGACCTTTTGGTGAGGGAGCAAGCCCTTAGCACTTTGCCTGAGGATCTGGTTAGCTGATAGACAATGTGCCACTTCAGATGAGTTGGGGAAGATGGAAGACCTATACTTGGCAAGCAGGGCATCCCTGCACAGGAAAGGGACCCCCAGTACTGCTCATGGGTCTAATGGAACCCATGGTGGGCAGCACAGACTGCCCCAACAGAATCTGCCAGTAGCAGTGGAAGCCATTAGTCCAAGTACACGTCCAGGACCTAGGGTTAAATGTTATGAATGCAACCAGTGGGGCCATGTGGCATACAGATGTCCACAGAGGCAAGGTGGGGAACAAAAGGTGAGGGATCCAGTAAGTGGGAAAGACAAAATGCCAATAGTAGGTTGTCTTGAGACAACAGGGGTACCAAACTACCATCCTGCAGATGTCCTGATAGGGAAGGATTTGGATGAAGCCGTACCATGTGCTTATGCAGTTACATGCAGTCAGGTTAGGAGACAAGCATGTGGGTCTGGTAGACTGGGGGAGACCCAGACAGATTGCATACTTGCAGCCAGGACTGGTGAGGTGGGTACTTCAGGGATGGAGCTACTCTGTAGCAGTGAGACTGAATGTGAGACACAACTGCTTGGGGGTACTGATGGTCTCTTGGACAGAGTGACTGCAAAGGTAGAGGTGAGTAGTAGTACCAGGCTGACAGTGATGCACCACTGTCAGAGGATGCCAGACTTCCTGTGGAAAGGGAGCTGGGAAGGGTTACCAGGAGAGAGTTGAGACAGGCTCAGCTCTCAGACCCCACATTGGCAAGGCCTGAGGCAGGTAGCTAGGGAGGCGCCTGATTCTTAAGGAAAGGGGGAATCTGTACACTGGGACAAAGGGTTACTATACAAAGAGTGGACCCCTGAGGGAGGGCTAGAAGGAGAGAGAGTACAGCAGTTGGTAGTGCCTAGAACCTACTGCAGAGGCGGCTCATGCTGTAGGACTGCAGCCCCCCCCAGCTGTGGAAAGAAAACAAAACAAAATAATAAAATGGAAAGAAAAACAAATACAACTTTTTCTTGAGTCCTGGAATGACTTGTGCATGTGTTATTTAGATTGAGAACTCTCCCAGAACTCGCGCATGAGAGTTTCACAGATTGGGAACTCCAGACTGCTTTGTCAGCAGGCCGGTAGGAAGAAAGGCCATCTCTGCCCTGCAACCCAGAAGTCTATGCAGCGATGACCACACAGAACAGAAGTCTGGACTGCAACGTCCACAGGCTGGAGCCTTCTCTCACAGGGGGAAACCTTCCTAGGAAGACATTGGAGCCTGCTCTCATGGGGAAACTGTTACTAGAGCTTGTGCGGGACTGTAGATTGACTCATGGGGACTGTTAATGGAGGCTTCTCTCTTGGCACAGCTAGGGAACTGAAACGAAAGGTGTGTGTGTGTGTGTATGTCTAAAATGCCCCAAGTGCTATATGGTGGTGGGTAGAGAACAGGCTTGAACCCTGTACCTTGGGCCCAGGTGGCAAGAGCCTGAATTCCCTACCCACCACCATTTGTAAAATAATTGCATATTTTTCCCTAATACTTGTTTTGTTCCTCATAAAATCTGTGGTTTCTGTATTTTTGTGTCCTTGCAAAGTCAGTAGTGCATTAGTAGCATTGTTGCCTGACAGCTACAGGTTCTCTGGTTTGATTCTTGGCTGGGGTGCCTTCTGTGTGGAGTCTGCATGTCCTCCATGTGTTTGTTTGGGTTTCCTCTGGTGTCCTACCATCTTACAAAGACATGTCTGTCTAGAGTGTTTATCCCTGGGCCTCTGCTGGAAATTGGCCTTTGTTCCAAATCAGACTTTCCGGGTTAACAAATGTGAAATAAAAATGGCAAGCATTTGAATTTCAGACTTCATAGTCTTCAGAAAGTACATGGTAACACAAAATCTTTTATTCTAGCAATTTTCTAAGTTTATAAGATGGATATTTGAAATATGTTGCTATTTTTGGGACTGTATTCCCCCATTATTGGCTTCGTCCAGGTTTTTTGCACTAAGGTTGAGAGCTATGGTAAGAACTGAATTCACTGAATATGTTTGGGGGCTGTATTCCTCCATTACTGGATTTGTCTGGGTGTTTTTTGCTAAGAGGTTGAGAGCTATGGTGAGAACTGAATATGTTTGGGGTCTGTATTCCCCCATTATTGGCTTTGTTCAGGTGTTTTGTGCTAAGAGGTTGACAGCTATGGTGAGAACTGAATTCACTAAATGGTAGCCATTTAAGTTTCAGTCTTCCTCTCTTTCACAAAACAGCTGATTTGGCATAGTGGTATGTTGCTCTGACTGTTTTGCACAGGGTCCTGGGTTCAGGACTTGGCAGTGAAATGTATGGTGGTAACACAGCATTTTCTTTGAGAAACTTTCCAACATTATACAAGCAATGTTTAAAATGTGTCCCTGTTTTTTTGGGCTTTTGCCCCCCACCAATATATTTTGGCTTTTTCCAGATTTCTTGTGCTGCAAAGTTCAGAGATAGAGCTGAGTGAGTAGATTTTACAAAGAGCTGAGAGCTGCAGGGGAGCAAAAGTTTAGTGCTGCTTATGCTGAGTCTGCTTGCATTGTTAATAGCACAACAGGTAGTATACTTGCTTTTGATGCAGAGGGCTGTGGGTTCTACTCCCACAGTAGATAGATGCATTGCTGATAATGTACTCTGCTGCAAAGGGGGTGGATGCTGCACTCCTTTTTGGCAAAGATACCTAGTAACTATGAACCTGTTATCAGTTTGCCATCCATTCCCTATTGTAATATTACTAGCTTATCATTTTTTTAGTGTAAGATAGGCAATTTATTCCTCAAGGGCAACAGGCACTTTATTTGTAGATGAAACAATGAAATAGAAAGTTGTTTACTAACAGCAACCTCTTCAGTAGTTACAGATATTTTTAATGTGGAATTATTTAGATGACTTTTACTTCTTCAGAGATTGTGCATATGTACTGATACTGGTGGACTGTAGAAGTTTGAGTAGACTTTTATGATTGAAATGTTTTGAATTGGGTGGTTTTGTCATTATTAGTGCATGCAGTTTGTTTCATTATTTACTGGAAAAATGTCAAAACAATTAAATTAAAACACCCTCTAAAACTGTACTGTATTGTACAATGAATATAATTTAATACAATCAGGAAGGTGTATGAAAGAGCATGTGTACATTTCATGTGCAAGGGGCCTGTGATTTGAAAACAGCCCAAACCCAAAGTTAATCTTTTTCTGCCACTGGCAAAATGTATTTTCTTTGAATGTCAGTTTCAATGCTGTTTCAATGAATGTGAGTTTCAAGGGCAGAGAAGTTTTAATGCTGTCTGTTTTCATTGTGAGACTGCATTGCTCTGTTTAGCAGATATCTATTAGTGTTTGTGCTGTAAAATGCAAAATAAAACTTTCAAATGAAGTCCAAATCATCGCAGAAGTAAGGCAGTATGCACATTAGTGTTTATGGTAAATGGGGTGAAATATCCAAGTAATGATTCATTGGAAAGGCTGCAGGGGGGAGACTCCGTTCGACCATGATTTTGTGAGGGGGGAAGGGCAACAAACTCAAAGACAGCCCCGGGTGAACTATACCTCTCAACTGTCCAGATTTTTGCACAATGAATAGATTTTTGCTTCTTATTTTTGGTTTGTTCCTCATAAAATTTGTGGTTTTCTGGCAAATCATTTAGGAATGAAGTTACTAAATAATGACAGACACTGAGTTTCAGACTTCATAACCTTCAGAAAAATGCATGCTAAAGCAAGAACTGTTACACTATCAACTGTTTCAGTTTATACAAGAGCAATTTTTAGTATTGTTTATATGTTCCCCCAATATATTTGGCCTTGTCCAGATTTCCTGCATTAACAGGTTGAGAGGTACATGCAGATAAATTGCTCTATAGAATTAGGCATATCCAAACCTCTCAAATGTCCCCGATTTTGGCTCAAAATGTTGCTCTTACCCTAATAATCCCTCTGCAAAATGGCAATTTTGGAAGAACACATGGAGGGTTTACAATTAATAAATGACTGTAATAATCAGAGTTATACATTACTCTTATTTCAGAAATGCATGTAGATTCTTTTATTTTGTCAGCTGCTCAAGTTAGCAGTACTAATATTAAAAAGTGTCCCTTATTTGACAGGTTCCCAGCTGTATTGTTTGACTATTTTATATTTTTGCATCACATTTTTGGTCCATTTTTCATAAAATTGTGTTTTTTGGCAAATCATTAAAGACTGAAGTTAGAAAATAATGACAGACATTTCAATTTCAGATTTCATACCCTTCAGAAAATTCATACTAATGCAAGATATACTTATTATCTTTCTACATTTATAAGAGCAATATTTAAATATTGTCCTTATTTTGGGGCCTTTGTCCCACTTCTATGTTTGGCTTTGTTCAGATTTCTTGCTCTGAGGTTGAGATGTCTGACAAATGTGTCAAGGCCATCACAGTCAGCCAGAGACATTTCAAATTGTGACATACTTCTTGCACCCCACTCCCCCATGTAGTGACTCTGGATGCATCCAAGCAAGGCAAGGAGCAGTTATGCAGTGTAAATGTGTACAGTATCCCCCCATCCCAGGTAGACACAAGTACTACAGTGGCATTTCATCTGTCCTTGATTTTGCAGAATGTTCTGGTTTCTCACATATTTTTATACTGTTGATTTATGCTTATTATTATTCAGAAAGTGCTTGTTGCTCTGTGTTTAAGTAGCAATGCTTTAATGACCATCAGGTAAGCTTGTCTGAGATTGTAAGATGTAAGTAAGTTTTAATAAGCATACTGTTAAAGAATTGCCAACATTGAAAGCCTTTCTGTTGTTGCCATGCAGAAAATACTTACATAACTAAACGTATAAGCTTTGGGTATTGAAATGCATATGACAGTATTTGTAATAAAGGACAGGATTAAATTATTTTAAGAAGCTCATTACATTTGTTGGAGACTTGCAGTCATCTTTGCAGGCTTTACCTGCAAACTAAACAGAATGCCAATCTATCATGTGTGGTCCATAACCTGTGCAGTAATCCTTTAAGCAATGTATGTTGAGCTTGTTTCTTGTTTGGTTTTCATTTTTTACTTTGATCATGTTTTCCACATGAAACAAGTAAATAGTTGTTGTCAGGCAGCAGGTCTTTTTTGGATAAGAAACATTTTTACAAGTGGGGGTATCACAGAGATTGCTACTTTCAGCATGTTACTTGGTACTTTAATAAAGCTGAATATAAATTATAATTAGAACTGCAGTGCAAGGAGAAGTGGTTTGAGTTGAGTGCTGCTTGTTTTTCTTATACTTGATTTTGACTAGCATTCCATTAATGTATTTAAAAAGTAATTTATTTTTTTCATGCCTCTCAACCTTTTTGTTTCCATCTAGATATTAATTAAGCTGTCATTGCAACCAATGCATTGAAATATTTTTTTCTTCTACACTTCATTTTGTCTTGATTGGACTCTAATAATGATGGTTTAGCACCCACGGCAGCATATTTAATTAAAGTTACAGTTTTTGTGTTTTTGAGCATAGCTCCTCCCCTTTCTATTTGGCCACACCCATTCACATTGACCCCCACCCAGCTGTCTCCTGCAGCCCCCCTTTGATTTGAAGTCACCAGCTGCCACTGGCCTACTGTCTGGTGCTTCTAGCCATAGCCCATGATATTCCCTTTGCAGGTCATCTGGGCATAAAACATACAAAGAGGCGTATTATGCAGAGCTTCTATTGGCTTGGAATTTCTAGAGATGTAACAGGGTACTGTAGGACCTGTGAGCAGTGCCAAAAGGTAGGCAAGGCAGAAGACAATGTAAGAGCTCCTTTGATGGCTTTGCCTGTGATTGAGGAGCCATTTCAGAGGGTAGCTATGGATATTGTGGGTCCTCTGAGTACCCCAAGTTCCACAGGGAAAAATATATCCTAGTGGTAGTGGATTATGCTACACAATACCCTGAGGCAGTGGCTTTGTCCTCCATTGAGGCAGAGAAGGTGGCAAATGCTTTGTTAGAGATTTTCAGCAAGGTACATTTCCCATAAGAAATACTGATGGACAGAGGTGCCAATTTCATGTCAGACCAGCTGGCTTGTCTGTGGAAGTCCTGTGGGGTGAAGCACATGAAGACCACCCCCTACCATCCCCAGACTAATGGTCTTGTTTAGAGGTTAAACTCTCAATCAAGTCCATGCTATGGTCATTTGCAGATCAGTTTAAGAGGGAGTGGGACAAATATTTGCCCCATCTGTTGTTTGCTTACAGAGAGGTTCCCCAGGAATCCGCAGGTTTTTCACCCTTTGAGTTGCTGTATGGGCATAGGGTGAGGGGACCTTTAGATTTAATTTGAGATGAGTGGGAAGGTGAGTGCGAGTCTCACAAGGAGTCTGTTGTGGCATATGTCCTAAACCTAAGGACAAGGCTCAGAGAACTCATGGGCTTGGCCCAGGAGAACCTGACAGAAGCCCAACAACAGAAAAGGGTGTGGTATGACAGGAATGCTCGAGCTAGAGAGTATGCTGTGGGGCAGCAGGTAATGGTTCTCATTCCTGCTAGACTCAACAAGCTGCAAGCAGCCTGGGAGGGACCCTACAAGGTGGTAAGAAAGGTAAGTGATGTTAACTACATGGTGGAACTGCTAGGCAGAAGGCAGGGGCACAAACTGTACCATGTTAACATGATGAAACCTTACCATGATAGGGAGGTCCTTGTGCTGAGCATTTGCAGTGGATTGCAGGAGGAGTCTGAGGGAGATCTGGGGACTGATCTCCTCAGTGAGGCTTGGGTTGACACCTCAGTGGAAGGGGTAGTAATGTCGCAGCAGCTATCTCCTACCCATGTTCAAGAAATCTGAGCAGTGTTGCAGGAATTTGGGGACATGTTCACTGGGAAACCAGGGTGCACCCACCTAAGGCAGCACCAGCTGGATACAGGACCCCAAAGGCCTATTAGGCAGGCCCCTTATAGAGTGCTGAGAGAGTCAAACAGACTCAGAGGGAGGAGGTACAGGTGATGTTGGAACTAGGGGTGATTCAAGAGTCCAACAGTCCCTGGGCCTCCCCAGTGGTGCTGGTCCTAAAGAAGGATGGCAGCACCAGGTTCTGTGTGGACTACAGGAAATTAAATAGTCACACAGAGTCAGATGCTTTCCCCGTGCCTAGGAGAATTGAGGCCCTAGAGCAGCTGGGTGGGGCTAAGTATCTTACAACCATTGATCTTACCAAGGGTTATGGGTAGGTGCCCTTGACTCCCAGTGCTAGAGAAAAGTCAGCCTTTTTGACTCCTTTTGGCTTGTATGAGTTCACAAAGATGCCCTTTGGGATGAAGAATGCCCCAGTGACTTTCCAGAGGCTGGTAGATTATATCCTAGCAGGAGCAGGAGAGTTTGCCCTTGCTTACCTAGATGATATTGCCATCTATAGCCATTCCTGGCCAGAGCACCTTCAGCATGTCAGGGAGGTGCTGGGCAGACTACAGAGGGCAGGGTTAACCATTAAGCCGAGCAAATGTCAGGTGGGTATGGCTGAGGTCTCCTGCCTAGGACATAGAGTGGGGAGTGGTAAGATAAGGCCAGAACCTGCCAAAGTGGAAGCCATTCAGGCATGGCCTGCACCTGTTACCAAAAAGCAGGTGAGGGCATTTTTAGGAACAGCAGGATACTACATAAAGTTTGTCCCCAGTTATAGTACCATAGCTGCTCCCCTCACAGACCTGACAAGGAAGAACAGGCCAGATAAGGTAGTGTGGACCCCAGCATGTGAACAGGCATTCCAGAAGCTTAAAGAAGCTTTGGGAGGACCCCCTGTGTTAGCCAGTCCAGATTACAGCAAAGAATTTGTTGTGCAGGTGGATGCTTTGAACCATGGGGTGGGAGCTGTACTTAGCAGATTTCTTCAGAGGGAGAAGAGCACCCAGTGGTTTATCTCAGGGAGGAATGCTATGCAGCTGTAGAAAAGGAATGTTTAACCATAATGTGGGCACTGCAGAAACTTCAGCCTTATCTGTATGGAAGGAAATTCACTATGACAGATCACAACCCCCTAACATGGTTACACAGAGCCAGCCAGCAAAATGCCAAGTTGCTAAGATGGAGCCTAGGGTTGCAAGCATATGATATGTCAGCGCAGCACCGCAGTGGGATTAGCAATGCCAATGCAGATGGGCTCCCAAGACAGGGAATGGGGTAAGGTATACTCAGATAGACCTAACTCTGTCAAGCAGCATTTCTCAAGGGTCACTTGAAAAACTAGCTTGAGTACTCCAGGGGGGGGGACGTAAAGGCTGCCAGCCTAGCCAGATAGAAATTTATAGATAATTCTGTCATTTGTAAATATTAATTTGAACCACAGGCTTGTTGTCTTAAATGGTAAAAATGGAATTACATGTGGAACTGAAAAAAATGTAACAACAGTGCAATCTGCTGTAAGGAAGCTAAGTCAAGCATTTTATGACTGTCTTTGATGATCTTTAAAGTTGGCTCTGGCCGGTCTAGGTGAAGACATTCTTTCTATTCTTTTAACCAAGAGTTAAATTGCTAGATTTAAACATGCAAATGTATTTTTATTGCTCTGCTTCCTGACCAGCTGCAAGATAACACAAGAAGATGTTAAGAATGTAAATGTAGTTTCTGTTAGCCTGGGAACCCATGGAAGTGTGAAGAATGATGTAATGGGAACCAGGAATGTGATTTTAAAAACAGAGAGGATCAGAGATTATAAAGCATTTTTCTCTTGACCATCCAACTTATCAGCACTCTGCCTGTGTTCTATATATACATTATTTTAGAAGTGTGTTTTATCTTAGAAATAGCTAGAAACTAGAAAGATTAGGCTAAGTGTTTTTCTGTGATGTCAGAACTGTACTGCTGAATTATTTAAAATATTTCTCTGTGATCTCTGAACTCTTGACTAGCACTGTGTAGTAAGAAGTATTGTCTTGTGTTTTTATTATTTATTATTAAATAATTTAAATCCTTTCATCTGTGGCTGTTTTGTGTAGAGGTAATTTAAGCTCTCTAGAGTACTTGCATGCCTTTGGTAAAATTGTACAAAGCCACTCCAATAGCTTTAGTCATTGGGCTATATTACCAATTGGATAATAACAATGCACATTAATAATTGGACACCCTTTTAAGGGCGTTTGGGTAGCTGATAATTAATAGCTGGGTGGTGGCAATGATTTATACTGTATAGTATGGGTAGAAGGGGCACAGCTGGAGAACCTGTACCAGCCTTCCCCAGAAGTGTCTGTGTGGTTGTATAAACTCTTATCTCAAAGTGTGTGTGTGTCAGCTACTTGGGCAGGGACACAAAGCACTTTTTGGGCAGAGAGGTTGCTGGAGATTTTAGCCTGCCCAGCTGGCTGAGATCTGGATCCTATAGCTGTGCCAGTGGGGAGTCTTATTGGGGACCTGGAGAGCAAGGGAGCAACCAGCCTCAGACTGACTGATCTCTGTGTGCTCGTAAGGGAAATTGCACTTTACTGTATTTGTTATCCTTTCCTCCTATATGAGATGCCCCCCCAGTGGTGTTAGTGGTGAGGATTGAGGATCCTTGATTGCTGGGCTAGGGCATGGTAGTCACACCAAAATGTAAGGAAAACCAAAGTTTCAGATGGTCACTGTGCAATCAGTATTGCCTTGTATACAGAAAGGAGCTGGATGTGCTCAGTAGACCTCTAAAAGGACTACTTACACACAATCATAGCCAAAGCTCCCAGGAACGTTTCTGTTCTTCCATCTTGGAGCTAGTCATTATCAATTTAGAAGCCTGCCATTTCATCTCAGTACAGCCTTTGAGTGTTTACCAGGTGTAGGGTAACAGTCACAGGTCAGATGGCACTGTTGGGAATCAGGATATTCCCATACCTGGATGACTGGCTCTTCTCTGCCACCAGAGAGTCATTAGTTCTTACAAGGAACTGCTTATATCAGTTTTGTCCCTGGGAATCTCTGTAAACACAGTGGACTGCCAAAGATGTTGTATTCCTAGTCTGCCAACTGGATAATTTTCAAATGTTTGCCAAATTCCCAGAAGACAGAAGAATCTTGTTGCAGTCAGCAGTGTATCTCCTATTGCTTCATCCTTCAGCTGCACCAGTATTGCTTTTCAAGATGCTAAGGCTCATGTCAATTTCCATTCACTTGGTGCCCTTAGCAAGGTTCCAGATGAAACTTCTGTAATGGATCCTGTGTATTTGGTGGTGCCATCTTGAGGACCTTGGATCAAATTATTCTATTCAAATCTTGTCAGGTGCATCTACAGTGGTGGTTGGATCTAGAAAATTTGAAAAGAGGCTGTCTTCTTCACCCTCCTTTATCATCTGTCACAGTCACCATTGACATATCTACCCTAGGGTACAGGTGTCGTTATTTAATGCAGACAAGAAGCCTTATTTTCACATCAACATCCCAGAGGTGTGATCAGTTCTCCTAACACTGCAGTCATTTCAAGACCACTTTCTCCAGGGTGCAGCTGCAGTTTCAACAGACAGTATGTCAGCAATGTGCTACATTAATAGATAAGGGGGAACCAAGTCCTACTCCATCTGTCAGGAGACAGTAAAGGTCTGGGAATGCACAATATACTGATAATGCTTTCCTACAGCAGCACTTCTCCCTAGTTATGCCAACTTGATAACAGACAGATTAGTGTATATGTTATTCTGTCAAGGGGAAAGTCTTGCTGTGCTCTGTTTTCATCCCCACCCAGCACTAAGTGCATCAATGGTCTTTCTCATCCATTGTCAGGGAAAGTACCCTGGGATGATCTAGTCCATTAGTGGCTGAAGAGGCTTCTCTGTGCCTTCACAATTAACTTAATAATTAGATTCATACAGAAAGTGAAATTATGCAGAGACCAATTAATTCCCAGAGCTTGCTTTTGGTATTGACAAGTAAGGCTCCTTCTACTTTCCCCTCACCTAAAAGAGAAGCCCTTGCTTCAAGAGCCTCAGCTGAGCCTACTTTTCTCATCTGTCCAGCAAGCCCCACCCAGTCCTACAGCTCTTCAAACTAACTGCATGGTTTCTCAAGTTTCCCTGATGGCCAGGGACTTTATTTACCATATGAAAGTGGTACATATCCTAATTGCAGCCCAGAAACCCACTACAAGAAGAGCTTAAAAAAGCAAATGGTTTAGATTAATTTGGGTGATTTGGTATGGAATAGATCTGTTCCCTGCTCCTATCCCTTCTATTTTTCTGTTTGTGGCAAGTTTGATAGAGGTTCTAGTTTCTCAACCATAGGTTCCAGTTCCTCAATCGTAAGTGTACGTCTAGCACCCATCTCAAATTTTTATTAAGGACCCACATCTACTACTATCACAAGCCAGAAGACATGCAGTTGTTTAAAGATCATGTTCCTCCTTGGGATCCAAACTTAATTTTAGTATGACTCCCTTGTCTCATTTAAAACCAGCTACAATAGCAAACCTTAAATATCTTTCCTGGAAAACCCCTTTTTTTCTAGTAGCAGTAGGACTGGTAACAAGGGTCTTGGCTCTCTCATGTTGTCCTCTGTATTTGATTTTTCATAAAGGCAGAGTAACTCTACATACTAACCAATCCAACATACCCAGAGTAGCTTCAGAGTCCATCCTTAGTAGTTAACAAATGTATCATTTTTCTTTCCTCAGTACTTCAACATGAATATAAGTTAATTATATCAGTACTCACAGGCAACTATGATTCTGTTTACTCAGAACAAGAGACTTCAGACTGTATTACTTACTGCTACATTTATAGTAGTAAAGCAATTACATGCAAGTCTAAAGGTCATGCAACCAGAACTTTGTTGTTAGCTTTCTTCAGCTGATATCTTTGCTGCTGTGAAGAAGGACTTCATTGCATACATTTGCAAAACACTAAGTTGGATGTGATCTTGTGGTCCAGGTTTTTCTTTCTCTAGTATTCTGCCAAGATGCCACCCAGAACATTCAGCTAGGGGCTGTCCTTTTGTTGAAGTGAATGGAGAGGAGCATGTGAGATAAGAAAATTATCTATTTACCATAACAGTAGAGCTTCATTATCTACACCCAGTTCAATCATTCCTCATTCCTCTTCCAAATTGTCGCCTCCATTCACACAGATTTTGACCTCACTAGAGGCCTTCAGGAGGGTAATCTGCATTTGGGGCATCCTTCTGTTCAGGTTCTTGTAAATTGTTGTGGGTGAATTTTAGTCTTCAATATGGCAAACTCAAGTTTGAAGAAGAGAGGGAAGTGAGGGTCATTCTAGGAACCATGGGAGGCGCTTGAACTTTGGGAAAGGGTAGGATACCAGAGTTTGGTACTGTGGAGACTATGAATCATGAAGATCTGTTGTTTACTGTAAGTACATAGTTTTCATTTTGTTATAGTAAGTTGGTTTTATAAGAGATTAAAAGAACCAGAAAATATGCATAAGGCCAACTTCTGCCATACCTCAGTTACATGTATTTTTTGTTCAAAGTCCTTAATTATCTGAACCCCCCCCCCCCAATTATCTCTAAACATCATTTACTGAAGGTGCTAACCAAGACCAAAAATGCTTCCTTCATGGAACCTTAAAAATACTTCATTGCTTGAGTAATAATGTTAAACATGTCCTTACAAGCTTGCTCCTTAAACTGTTTAACCTAAGTTTAGCTATTGGTTTTGCCTGTGATGAGTGGTGCACCTCAGTGGTGATGCCTCTCCATAAGGAAGGTCTTACAACTGACCCAGGTAATTACAGACCTATCAACCTTACAAGCCTTGGAGCATATTATAATTGACCTCATAAACTGCACTATCAAGAATCTTATTATTAGACTAGAGGTTTGGCTTTATGAAGGGTAGATCCCATCTGTTTAATCTGGTAAGCTGCTTTGAAAGGCTTTAGGAGGCTGTTGGTGGTGGCCACACAGTGCACACTGTATATATTGAACTTGCCAGGACCTCTGACACCATTCACCATGATGGCATCAGACAAAAGCTAAATGCTTTAAAAATCAAACCATGTGTGTTAATCTGTAGAGCAGACTGTCTGAAAGACACAGGTGTCTCATCAACATTTGAAAGTGATTAGCAGTGTCCCCCAGGGCTCAATGCTGGGACCGCTCCTTTTTGTATTCACTTCTCATATCTCCAAGCAGAGAGACAAGACTCTGTCTAACAAAGTCTGCAGATGACTGTAAACTGGGGTTAAGTCAGTCTGTTACACCCAAACCCTGCAAAATGAATTTTCCCTATCAGACTCCAGGTGCATTAAAAATAGGTAGAAGCTAAGTGATAGAAAGTGTAGTGTCATCACTTTTGATAGACCATCCCTCTCCTCATCGTACTGTATAGACAGTATAGCAGTACAAAACGAAAAGGTAGTCACCAGCTTAGTTGCTATACTTTGTAAACTGCTTCTTGAACTAAATGTTGTAGCATATTTTTGCATCTGTACATGTATATGTGTTTTTACCCTATCCTTATATCTGTAAATATGTTTTTTTCATTTCTAATGTGATCCTATTTAACCAGGCTGTGCATGCAGATGGTCCATTGAGAAAAGTGCACTATCCCGGTAAATAAATAAAAATAAATGCATTTAGTTCTCTTTTTAGACCATCGTGTGACAATGGTTGTCAGGAAATCCTTTTACTTAGCCCAGTTAATTGCCAAAGGAATATCATCAAGGCCTAAAGAGGTAATTGCTCCTTTATACTCATTAATCAGGCCACTTATCAAATACAATTCCTCCTTGGGCTGTATCTCACTAAACATATAAAGCAATTAGAAAAACTCTAAATGTTCCTAACCATGAAGATCACAGGCCTAAAGTCTCTGAACTACCATGAGAAGCTGGAAGTTCTATCCCTTTACTCAGTATCTTATAGACTTTGAGGGGAGATCTCCGTCTTGTTTACCCCCCAAATTTAGTGACCCAGATGTGTTGAACCTCTTGTATCTCATAAGTTTAGTATATCCACCAATATGACAATCAGGGTCCTAAATATTGAACATAAACTCATTATTTATTGTTCTTTGTTAACTGATTAAGTGGATTTGTTCTAAGCTAGATTGCTTTCCAGCAAGAACCCAAGTCATTTGGCAGCATCATGAAATAGAATAATAATTTTAAGTACAGCATAACATAGAACAGTGAATAATTAATTCCAATTCTGAAAGTACAAAATGTTGCAAATCAAAAGCATGTAGGATAAATAAGTCCAGTGTCAAATTTACAGAAATTGTTTTAGCAGTCATGAGTAGACTTAAAGTAGCATTTAAATTTGACCATTTGTCTCTTTTTCTACATTTTAGAAGAAAGTGGCTATTGTGCATCTAAATAAGCAGAGCAAACAGTATGTACATAAATCGGGTTCTAGTTGCTTGATCAAAATTACACTTCATCGAAATTCAAAAGTGTGAGACGATCTCAACAAAAGATCAATTTCCTGAAACTGTAATTTGCTGAGTTCCCTTTAAGTGAAAGTGGTCCTGGTAGTACGAGACGGAGGACCACATGTGCTTAATGGTGCTGTTGCATGGCAGATATGCTGGCAGCTGTAAATAAAGTTTTTAAGGTTAAGGATGTGTTTCATAGTAATTTTACAGCACTTTTAACTTGCATATGCAGATTGCACTAAAGTAACTCTCGGGGAATTCACCCGTGTTGTTACTGTAATGTGATCTTGGAGTTGGTATATATAATTTGCAGGGGGTGTGGGGGCACATCCTCCCACATGGGGGGTGCAGAGGGGCTTGCTCACCTGCAAAAATAGAGAGTATGTGTTTTTCTTTGTTTTATTTTTATGTTACTGTCTCTGTGTTTTGTGATTCGGTGGAGTGCGGTTTCATTTTATTCAGGTTTTGTTCATGTCATCTCATACTTTTGAATTTCGTTCAAGTGCAAATTTGATCAAGCAACTAGGGCCCCATAAGTCATATGTCGAAGGATACATTAATGAACAAATCTGATTCTTTTAAGAATATAGTTAAGCAATAATCCACGCCTGGGTGTGGGTAATGCTGGATTTACCCACGGTTGGTGTGGTTTGGTCACGAGGGCGAAGCCCGAGTGACCAAACAAAGACAACCGTGGGTAAATCCAGTATTACCCACACCCAGAAGTGGGTTATTGCTATTATACAATGACATTATTTAAGAAAAAAAATACTTACTTTTCTTAAATAATGGCATTGTATAATGCCTCCATGCTGCCCTTCCTCAGCTGTCTGATATTCTGCGACAGTTCTGATGTACTGCGCATGCGTATGCTTACGCAGTACAGCAGAGCTGTGGGTGGAAGCAACGGAGAAAGCAAGATCTCCATTGCTTTTTACAAAGTGTCTCGCTATGTTAAGGAGTTTAACATAGCGAGACAGCTTTAAAAAAGCAACAGAGAATCTCTGTTGCTTTTTTTAAAGCTGTCTCGCTATGTTAAACCCATTTAACATAGCGAGACAGCTTTAAAAAAAGCAACGGAGAAAGGAAGATCTCTGTTACTTTTTTTTAAAGCTGTCTCACTATGTTAAACTCCTTTAACATAGCGAGACAGTTTCTAAAAAGCAACGGAGATCTTGCGTTCTCCGTTGCTGTAAAAAAAAAAAAAAGACTTATACTAATGGAAAAAGTCCGGGCGACTGAACCTTTTTCCATTAGTATAAGTCTGATTTACAACGTGCATGCTGACCAATCAGTGTGCACGTTTTGGAATATTAATGGGGGGGGGTCGTTGTATAATGTGAAGTAACTGCAGGTGTGATTTAACCAAGATCACGTGGAGTGGAAATATGCAACTATGCTTTTTATTCAGGTGGGATTTTATGGAAGAAGTAAAGGTTATCATTCTTTTGAACCTTTTACTGGATGACAGTCCAGATGGTGGGTGTAATTTTACTAAATGCTTCCTTGGTGACTGCAGTATACAGTATTCTCTCTGAATTTGAGTTGTCCCGATTTCTCCGATATTAATCTGAGTACTTAATAAAAAGTTTAGTTCTAAGAGAAGGGCAATAGTTGTCATTAAGCTTTTGAAAATTAAGTTACTGAGTAAGAAACAAGGAAGTGTTTTATTTGTTAATGAACATTAGGGTACTTGTATTTGCTGGTAATTATTATCGTCATGTTCTTTCCAGTGGGTTATTCTTGTGTGTGTTTTTTTTTTTTTTTGATGCAGTGTGCTAAGTAATTTTAGGTACCCCTTCATGAGTGACTACGTTTTGGGGCTTGAAAAGTGCACCGCATACAGGCACAAGACCCCTCCCCAGGATCTACACTATGTGTGCGTATTGTCTAGTGGTGGCTCATCTTGATGTGGATTTTTCTGCCTGTGCTTCCTTTGGTGCAAAAACCTTTTCTGACAGCTTTAATAAATTAGTTTTAAAGGACCTTATCTCTGCTACCACACAGGAGAATTAGCCCCTTCTGCTTCTGACTCCTCCTGTAGCAGGAAATCTGGAGATAGGCCTACGTTTTCCAAGGAGAAAGATAAGGACAAAGATAAGGATAAAGAAAAACTTTGAAAAAAAATCTCCTGAGTCTTTGAGGCCTTTGGATCCAGTTAGTAAGGTTCCAAGGTTGTCAGATCTGGTCAGTATCTCAGACCTGATATAGAGCCAGTCTCCTACTCCTCTTCCAAGGTTATCTCTGGAATAAACCAGCCCCTGGCTGTGTTCTCCAATTTTGCAGGATAGATCATCATATCGAGCCTCCAGACTTTCTTCAGTAGCATTGTCTTTCAGTTCCATTTAGTCTTTGAGAATCTTTTTTGAGGCAGACGTCAACAGGATGATGTGGATATTTCTGAGTACTCCAATCCATATGGGGTTCCTCCCTGCACCACCTACTCTGGGGGTGCTGGTCCCAGCCTTGACAGTGCCTGTTTTTGTTTCTCCTTCTCTAGTCTGACCTTCAGATCTGGTGCTTAGGGAGCTGAGTGTTACTCTCAGGATGCCCTCACTGGAATTGATAGCTTGGTCAGTTTTGATTCTGACCATGTCCCTTATACACTCAACTTTGGCAGCATCAGATCTCAAGGGGTTTTAGAGAGAAGAGGTTGGAGTCAATGCCCAGGGATCAGGGTCAATTCACAGCAGTTGGATTTGACCCTTCCCCTAGGTGTTTTGGCTCTGGACAGCTCAGCTCCAGACCCTGCCTTGGAGCTGAGTTGGATTGGATCTTGGGTGGTTCCCCTCCAGGGTTCATTAGATCCCAGGGGACCCCATTTGGGACCAGTTTTGACTTTGTCCTTAGAAGCTTTTGAAACAGTTCTTTCAAGATCTAGGGAAGTGGTCTCTTGTTCACACTTGGCACCATCAAAAAATCCCCTGTGGCTTCTTTGCTCCCCTGTTCATCATCGTCATCCATAGGACAGTGGACTCACAGCTGGCTACCCTACAGTCCATATCCAATGTTTTCATTGTGCCTGTTATCAAACATGGTTGTATTCACTTCTATAGTGCAGGCAATAGCATTGCAATATGCCTACATGCCTGGATGTGTCTCTGTGATTTTTGCAGACAGCTTCAAGATGTCCTTTTTAAATGCCCTTTTCAACAGGTCCACCCTCTTTGGACATAACGTTAAAGAAATGCTCACCAGAAGTTAAAAAGAGGAGAAAACACTATCTGCTGTGGGCATTCATTTTTCCATTCCCCACCCTCAAAGGACTTTTTCAACAGAACCAAAAAGGGTGGAAAGAGATTGCAGTTCTGCAAGTCCCAGGGTTTTGTTCATGATACTTTGGGAGGCAGCCCCACCCAAGGTAGAGGGGGAAACAACTTTAACAGAATTACACCATGACCAAAACCTCCTCTCTTGCTCCAAAAAACACCCAGCAACCAGGATCCAAATGGAAATGTAGTTCTGTTGTTTAAATAGCAAAGAATGAACACGTCGTAAAATGAGCTCACTTTATTCTAGCGCCTCGGTGTTACCACCTTCAAGGAATAAAGCAGTCACAAAAACTATACCTTATATACCAAATTTTAAATTACATTCAATTAATTAATTAAACAATCAAATCAGTTCCTAATTTAAAGCATACATTTCCAGTTTAACTCATTATTCAAACATTTAGTAACTAAAGTTTAATATTTTAATATATATATATATATATATATATATATATATATATATATATATATATATATATATATATATATATATATATACTTTCCTTATATGTTAATTTTTGTTTTAATATATTTTCATTACCTTCTATACATTCAATTTGTTCCAAAATAGTTCCATGCAACAAATTAACATCACTAGTATGATACATTTTAAAATGTGAGGATATTATTTTATCTTTTCTTTGTTTTTTTTTTATATGTCTCATGTGTTCCATAAATCTGATACAAAACTTTCTTTTGGTCTCCCCTATATAATACAAATGACATGGACAACTTAAAGCATATATCACTCCTTTGCTTTCACAAGAAAATATTCTCCCAGATTTAAATTTAACATTATTAATACTATGAAGTGTGTTTACAATATGTGCACATATACTGCATTTGCCACATTTAAAAGTTCCCTTAACTGACAAGGGTCTTATAATCTCCATTGCTGGCATACTGAAAGTACCACGGACTACCATATCTCTTATATTTTTATCTCTAGTGTATGAAAAAAAGTTTTTTTTCGATAAAATAGTAGCCAAAAATGCATCTTGTACTAAATACTCCCAGTAATATTTGATCAAATCTACGATTTCCTTACTTTTAACATTGTAGACTGATACATAATATACTGGGTCCATTGTATACTGGTTATTTTGACTGTTATTCTCATATCTCTGATGTCCCATACTTCTTTTTTCCTTTCTCTTTTCTACCCTCAATCCATTTACTATCTTATTTTGGGCTTCCTGTATAGTACTTGAATCATACCCTCTTCTCAAAAATATATTTGTTGTTTGTTTCATTTCCTGTAACAATAAATCTTTATCACTACACATCTTAAATATCCTTAATAACTCCCCATAAGGTAAAGCCTTCAGTACATGGGAGGGATGACAACTGGTGGTGTGAAGGCATTGACTACCATCTTCAAATTTTCTATGTATACTTGTAATACTTTCAGTCTCTTTTCCTTCTAAAACAAGGTCCAAATAAATAACCTTTGTACCTTTTTGCATGCCGTCAAACGTACACTAGAGATAAAAATATAAGAGATATGGTACTCCGTGATACTTTCAGTATGCCAGCAATGGAGATTATAAGACCCTTGTCAGTTAAGGGAACTTTTAAATGTGGCAAATGCAGTATATGTGCACATATTGTTAACACATTTCATAGTATTAATAATGTTAAATTTGAATCTGGGGGAATATTTTCTTGTGAAAGCAAAGGAGTGATATATGCTTTAAGTTGTCCATGTCATTTGTTTTATATAGGGGAGACCAAAAGAAAGTTTTGTATCAGATTTATGGAACACATAAGAGATATAAAAAAATCAAAGGGAAGATAAAGTAATATCCTCACATTTTAAAATGTATCATAGTAGTGATGTTAATTTGTTGCATGGCACTATTTTGGAACAAACTTGAATGTATAGAAGGTAATGAAAATATATTAAAACAAAAATTAACACATAAGGAAAGTATATATATTTTAAAATATAAAACTTTAGTTCCTAAAAGTTTGAATAATGAGTTAAACTGGAAATGTTTGCTTTAAATTAGAAACTGATTCAATTGATTAATTAATTAATTGAATGTAATTTAAAAATTCGGTATATAAGCTATGTTTTTTGTGACTGTTTTATTCCTTGAAGGTGGTAATACCGAGGCACTAGAATAAAGTTAGCTTGTTTTAAGACGTGTTTATTCTTTGCTATTTAAACAACAGAACTACATTTCCATATGGATCCTGGCTGCTGAGAACTTTGTCTTTTGGCAGAGGTGGCCCACAAAATCATGGGTTTTGAGGTCCTTTTACCAACAAATCCTTCCAAAGTTTCTAAACAGTTGCCACATCCTGGATGCAGTCGGAACGTGCTTATCTCAGCAACCTGCAGTCTGGATAGCCATTACATAAGATTCTTGGGTGCAGAAAATAATAACCAATGGCTACATTATACCACTTATTTTTCAACCCCTTAGCAAGCAAAGAAAGCTCCCCGATATTCCACCCAGTCAGAGGAAGGCAGCAGCCACAAAAATCTCAAAGCTACTAGAAAAACGAGTCATCCAGGAAGTCCTGCCAGACCAGCAAGGGTACAGAATCTATTCTGGATTTTTTTTGGTTTTGAAGAAAATGGGGATCTCAGGCCGATTCTGGAACTTGGTTATTTAAACCAGTTTGGAAAACGGACAAAATTCCAAATGGTCACAGTTCAGTCCATTTTATCTCCATTGAGGTGGGACAATTGGATGTGCTAGGCGGACCTGCAAGATTTCTACTACCAGAACAAGATAGCTAAGTAGTCCAGGATGTTCCTCCACTTTTGGCTGAGAGCCAGTTACCTTCAGTTTGGGATACTGCCCTTTGGTCTTACCATATTCCTCCAGGTTGTTCACCAAATGCATGACAGTGGTTGCAGCGTTTCGCAGGCTACAGGGGGGTTCCGGGTGTTCCCATACTTAGACGACTGGCTTGTAACTGCTTCCATGAGGGATCTACTTGCTTCATTTAGGGACTTTGAATCCTAATGACATAGAGAAATCTCAGTTGACTTCAGTCTAGATGATAGAGTTCAATAGATGCTACCTGGATACTACTATTCTAATTGACAAACTCCCGGATTCAGGTGTCCTTTTCCTTGCATCAGCAGGTGTCTGAAGTCTTATCCTACTCAAAACCTCCCTGGCAATTCCGATTCTTGGACTACTGAGGGCAATGGCAGCTTCAACAACTCTAGTCCCTCATGCCAGATTCCACATGAGGGTGTTTCAGAGGACTCTCTCAGTCCAATTGGCCATTCTCTAACAACCCATGCAGTTTCCAGTCAGTTCACCAAGGATATGCAGATATCATATTCACTGGTGGTTGACTTCCCTGCTGTTTTTTTAGGTTGTCCCTTCATCTTTCCATGCTCCTCCCACTGCTGCAGTGAGCATGTCTGCTTCCCTACTGGGATGGGGGGGTGGGGCATTTCAAAGGGAAGATGGTGCAAGGCACATGGACATCTTCAAAGGCCAAACTTCACATGAATGTACTTGATATGTGGGCAAGCCTAGCACTGCAGTTCTTCCAGTGGTAAGATTTCAATTCAGAGGGACAATACATTGGTAGTTTGGTACATAACAAGCAAGGGGAACCTGTTCATATCCATTGTGTTGAGAAGCCATGAGGGTGTGGCAGTGGGTGATCTCTTCCCAGCACTTTCTTGTGATAATACATATCCCAGGGAAATCCAGTGTATTAGTAGCCAAATTGAGCAGGTCCATTTTCCTGCCTTAGGAGCGGTCTCTCAATCAGTCAGTGGCTATTGAGATTTTCAGCCGCCGGGGCCAGCCTTGCTGCAGTATTTTCACAACCCCTTTCAGCCCCAAATACAGAAGCTACTTTTCCCTGATTCCCAAGGAGGGAGAGTCACAGAGGGATGCTCTGACCATTTGACCTCCAGGTCTCCTATATGCCTTCCCACCTTTTTCACTCATAACAAAGTTCCATCAGAAAGAAATTTGGTACACGGCAAGAGTGATACCCATTGCCCCATCAGATATGGTTCCCTTTCCTATGACCTCATCTGAAACACCCTCCTTGGGCGCAGGAAACTACTCTCAGATTTTTCTCTCTCACCCTTCTGGCCAGCCTCATATGGACATCAAGTCCTGGAAACTAACCTCTTGGTTTCTTCAGTTCCATTTCCAATGATGGCCAGAAAAACCAGGCTTTCTTTTTTCAGTCATCAATATCCTGTCTTCTTCCCAGAAAAGTCTATAGAGGTAAGTGAAAGAGGCTAGAAATGCCAGCCTCGGCCTCCTCCAAAGTGCATTTACATTCCATTTTGGATTTCTTGGCAGGCTTGTTCCAAGATGGTATGAGTTTTTTCTACCATCAAGGTCCAGCAGCCATTACCAATTTTTATGTGGTGAAAAATCAGACCCCTGTTCACTGAAATTGTCTAAGGAGTTATTTATGAGGGCTTTTCTTAGACTTTGTTAAGAGACCCACTCCTTCCTTGGAACATTGCTCTTTTGTTCCAGGCCCTGATTAGTCTTCCCTTTGCACCAGCAGTATCTAGCAGAACACGTTTCTGTCCTGGAAGACTATTTTCTTTTTTTTAACACCTTTATTGAATTATCACTTGTGACATAGGCACATTTACATTTATATAAATGTAATCAAACTATATTAACACGTGAAAATTAACAAACATTATACTTCACATATATAGCTATATATCATATAACCTAAGCAATATTACATAAATTATTCAATTCCTGCCTCCTTTTTTTAAACAAGAAACATCTTTATTAAAGCATCACATATAACATAAGCAATCATACATCTATATAAATGAAAACAAACCACACCACCACAATCCTACTTGCAAGCATTTTACATCATAAACCCTACTGACACACTCCCAGTTGCAGACATATTATACATCACTTATAATCTACCCAATCATTTTCAGTCAAATATTACATAGCTCATGTAAGTCCTGCTGCCTTTTGAACCTCATTCCTCCCCTGTATATATTGTTCCCACAATTCCCATTTTCTTCATATGTAGTTTGCGCCTACCTTTTTCTAAAGATCTTAATTCCATTTGTTTTATCTCCGTTATTATATTTACTACTTCTAATATAGTTGGTTTAGATTTTTGGTTTCCATTTTCTAGTAATTGCTTATTTGGCAGCCACCATAATTAGAGACAGCAAGGCTTGCCATGTCTAGGCAATTCCTATTCTGTAGCATTACTCAGAAAAATCATCTCCCTTGTCACACCAGTCTGCCCATCTGCCCACCCAGCATCTCTAACAGTGCATCCTGCAGGGAATCCTTAAAATTTGAACAACTCACTACACTCCCAGAAAACGTGTTCCCAATTACCCCTTTCTTCCCCATCACATCTCCAACATTTGCTGTCTACCTGAGGAAAAATTCTCTGGAGTCTACTTGGGGTATAAATATATCTATGCAAACATTTTCAAGCAAAAATCCTAAATATTCTAGATTTTGTTGCATATTTGGGAGACATACATATATCCTCCCATTGTTTCTTTGTGAATTGCTTATCCAGTCTCTCTTCCAAATCCTTTCTAACCTCCTCTGATGTATTCTTATAGTTATCATGCAATATTTTATATGCTGTACTAATAATTCCTTTTTCAATGGCAGCTTCTGTGATAGATTCTACTAAAAACTCTACTAGTGCTGGTATTTCATTTAGGACCCCCTATTTCTTTCTCTCTGCCTATAGTCTGATATCAGTCTTTGATAGGGAAGGCACTCTGTAACCTGCAGTCCAAATAAATTCTTGACATCTTCCCATTCTGTCATCTTGCCCTCTCTAGTTATTTGTTCCCAATACCTTGGTTCTTTTCCCAGTTTTCTCCAATAAATTCTTGCCTCCTTTTGCCTATATCCCTAATTGCAGTCATCCCCATCGGCAGAATCTCATTTCTCCAACCGTGTTGACTTAGTTCTTAGAATACTTTCTTCTACTTTATGGATATAATATTCCGTATGATTATTGTTATTCTCCTTAAAGGTCTGCATACAAAATCCCAGTCTCTCCTTGTTTCTAAAGCTTGCCCCCTGTTTCAACATCATCCCTTCCCACTTTGAGTTATAGTTTACTGCTTGTGCTATGTCTAAGAGCCTTACTTGTGTAGCTCTGAAATACCTCTTCAAACTGGGTAATCCCAATCCGCCATGTTCTACTGGAAGAATCAGCTTATCCTAATAGACTTTTGCTATTTTCCCCTCCCAGATAAAGTCCTTCAGCTCATTATTAATCACTATCCATAACTTCTCTGGTTGATAAAAATATGCCTGACCTGTGTATACGACTAAAAGGACTACAAACATTTTGACTGCTTGTACCTTACTATCCATATCCATATAACAAAGCTTCCAGTTTTTAAGTTTTTGTATTATCTTTTGTTTAGTCTATTCCCACATATCCTTAGCTGCCAGACCAGAATCATTTTTAATCCATACTCCTAAATATTTCATTTTATCATGTCCCCATAAATAAGGATATTGCTGAACCAATTTGTGTGGGGGTACATAATTTACTGCTATTGCCTTTGTTTTAGCTTCTTTAATTTTGTATTCAAAAAATATATGAAACTGTCTCAAAATGTTCCACAACACTGTAATTTCTCTTTCTGATTTTGTCAGGTATCATATAATATCATCTGCAAATAGAGCCAGTTTTTCTTGACTATAATACCAGTTATATCCTTGAATTTCTGAGTCCCTTATTTTCTTTGCCAGTGGTTCTAAATATAATGCAAATAACAAAGGTGAAAGAGGACACCCCTGCTTGGTTCCTCTGCTCAAGCAGAAATTATCATAAAGAACCCCACCCACTTTGTTTCGCCTTCGATCCCTCATATATCCTCCTAATGAACCTTATAATTTTTTTCAGGAAATGCAAATGCTTCCATTGTCCTACTCATAAAGTCCCAGCTTACTCTGTCAAATGAGGATATTTTCTTACATACTGCTTCCCTCTGGATCATCAATGTTCTTTTAATGTTGTCAGATGTTTGCCTCTCCTCCACAAAACCACATTGCTCCATATCTATCAATTTTGGCATTATTTTTGCTGGAAGACTATTTTCTTGGTGGTGATCACCTCAACTAGGATGATTTCATAACTGCAAGCTTTGTC
Organism: Protopterus annectens; assembly: GCF_019279795.1. Lineage (NCBI taxonomy): Eukaryota > Metazoa > Chordata > Ceratodontiformes > Protopteridae > Protopterus > Protopterus annectens. The sequence goes on from NC_056751.1 coordinate 366,465,680, forward strand.
TCTCTGAACCAAATCTAATTTTCTACCTAAAGTGACATCAGAAGCTGCCCTGAATCAGACCTTTAACTTGTCAGTTTTCTTTTCAAATAAAATATACATTGCATTTTCTGGATGTTCATCGCCAGTTGAAATTTTACTTACATTGAACTCAAAGTTTTAGGAAAACTGATCAGCTCTTTCTTTCCTTTTCCAGGGCCAAATTTGGAGACCATGTTTCCCAAAGTCAGACTAACCAGGTGGTTGTCTGATTGTAATGCTTTTGCATTCAAAGCAAAGAGGCTGTATCTGCCTCACAAACCTAAGGTCCACTTTACTAGAGCAGTCGCAGCATTTTCAGCCTTCTTTGCCAGAATGCCAATAGATGATAATTGTGCTGCATCTACTTGGTCTACTAATAAAACTTTTGTTTCCCGTTATAAGTGGAGCTACAGTCTAGGTCCTAGGCTGTCTTTGGCTCCACCGTCCTCCAAAATATCCTTCCATGACACTTCACTGGAGTTCTTATGAGCTGGGGACTCTGTCCCGTTAGTTGAGGTGGATGGAAAAGCAAACATTGGATACAAAAGTTGTGTACTCACCATAGCATTAAATCCATGTTGTCTTCTGTAGTCTGTCTTAACCTTCCCGGCTTCCTTCCCCCTTACCAAATTGTCACGTGTCTCCTGACTGACCATATTGGACCTGTCTGGAGCTGTTTTTTGGCTACAGTCTTGTGCTGTGTCCTGGTTTTCCTCTGGTCTTCTTTTTTTTTTGTTAGAAAGCAAAGATATGTCTGGGATTTAGGCAGGTAAACTTGATCTGAGCTACTGTAAATATGGAAGGAGCCTGAGCCCTGTGAGTCTACATGTTGCCAACATCTGAGTTGGATCCGATATGCCCAATAGTTCTGACAGAAAAAAAGCAACAAGGATCTAGCATTGTAGTGTGTACATAATTTTCATTTTAAGTTAACAGAAAGTGATCTTGGGCTGCTGAGGTGGGAATGTAAAAGTGCTATAAGTATATGTAGAATTAAGATAATATCCCTTGTTTTTTACAAGGGTGGAAGTCTGGACTGATATTATCAGCTTGAGCAATGGACTTTTTTAAGCAAATAAGCTTGAAAAATAATACAAAATGATGAAATGATAAATTTCTTGACTCTGCAAAATTATTAGTTTTTTTTCCATTAGCAAATGCTCTCAGTAGGAAACACAAAGTCAGCAGCTGAGGGCAAGAGACATTTGTATGTTTTGTGCTGAGTCAAGTGTATAAAGATTCCTTGAAGCATCTGCTAAGTTATTAGCTGTTTTTTCCTCATTGCTTTCTGATTTTCTTGGAGATAAAATGTCTGCAGATGCACATGATTAAGCTTTTCTAACTTCCTCTGATTTATTCTTATAGTTGCCATACAATATTTTATATCCTCTACTAATTATCCCCTTTCTAAAAAACTTTACCAGAACAGGTCTTTCATGTAGGACTTCTCTATCACTTTCACTTCCCCATACACTAATATCAATTGTTGATAGAGAGGGCAGTCTCTAACCTGCAGTCCAAATGTCTTTGTGGCCTCATCCCACTCTATTACCATTCCCTCTCCAGTTATTTGCTCCCAATGCCTTGGTTCATTTGCCAGTGTCCTCCATCATATTCTAACCCCCTTTTGTTTTTTTTTTCCGTAACCCTACTTGCAGTCATCTCTACTAGCAAAGCTTCTTTCTACATTTCCATATTGGCTTAGTTCTTAGAATACTTTCTCCAACTTCATGAATATTCTGTATGATGGTGGTGGTTATTCTTAAGGATCTGCACCCACAATTCCATTCTCTCATTATTTCTTGAACCCTCCTCCCTCACTTTGTCATCATTGCTTTCCACCTTGAATTAAATCTTCCTCACATATATGAGCCTTAATTGTGTAATTCTAAAATATCCCTTCAAATCAGGTAATCCCAGACAAAGGGGAAGGGGTGGTGATCATGAGACAAATTGATTATGCAACCAAAATGGAAGAAATATTGAAGGATTCCAACACATATGAGAGAGTATCAAGGCATGAAATAAATAGAGCATATGCCTGGATTGACATCATATTATCAGAGGCATTGTTACATGGGGAAATAGATGAAAAAGAACATGATCTTTTGATAGTAAAAAATCCCAAGATACCAAGTATTTTTGGAATTCCCAAAACAAACAAGAGTTTTTCCAACCCTACATTTAGACCTATAGTTGCAGCAAAGGGCTCTAAAATGGAACCTTTGGCTGCATGGGTGGATAACAAAGCTGGTCCTTTGGTAAGAGGAGTAGAGCATATTATTAAGGACTCCTGGAACTGCCTTGAAAGGTTAAGGAATTTCAGAGAAGGTCACCAATTCACATTTTTGTCCATAGATGTGGTCAATTTATTTACTGTTATTCCCCATGAGGCAGGACTAGAAATGTTCAAGGAAAGTTTGATTAATATAGGTCAAATTGATTCTAATTGTGTACATTTGTTGTCACAATTTATGGAAATGATTTTGAACAATTTTATGTTGATTGATGGAGAACTATTCCATCAAAAAGCAGGGGTGGCTATGGGAGCTAAATGTGCTACCACATATGCCAACTTAGTCTTGCTTGATTGGGAAACTAAAAATGTCTTGAATTCCGAATTTAGTGGAAAAATTACCTCTTACAACAGATATTTGGACGATATCCTCATTTTGTAGAAAGGAACAGAGGAAGAAGCATATGATTTTGCCCAATACTGAAACGGAACAACTATTTTTTTTTAAATTTACTAGTTGCTGGAAAGCTGAGGAAATTGATTTCTTGGACATTCATTTGTCAACTACTGAAGGGGCTCTTGAGAGCTCAGTTTATAGAAAACTTACCTTTTCCAACACTTTGTTACACTATGATAGCAACCACCCAAAGCATCAGAAGAAGAGTGTAATAAAAGGTCAGATGGTTAGGATTTCTAGATTGACCAGTGCAGATGACAAGTTTGAGAAAGAAATGTTTAACCTGATAGGTTTATTCATTGAAAGGGGGTACCCCCTTAAACTGTTATTAGAAAAGAAGTGAAACAAAAAAGGACAAATTCTTTTGCTCCTATTTTAGCAAATGACAAGGAGCTAGAAATCCTAACAAAAGAGAAGAATATGAATCAAGTTATGGTAGTTCGTTTCAACAAATTATCTTTTAAAGTTGTGGATGTAATCAACAAATGTTGGGAATTTTGCCTTGAATCAGACACACTACAGAGGTTAGGGTGAAAAACCACTGTGGTGTTTAGTAGAGGCAGAAACATTAAAACATGTTAGAAACAAAGCACAGCAAAGAAGTAGGGATGTATAAATCCATTATGACCAATTGTGGTGCCTGTAGCTCTTGTAAATACATTAACAATGGGCCCTATGTATCTGTGACAAACATTAGCTACACATTAAAATGTCCAGGGAGATGCAATTGCAACTCTTCTATGGTTGTATATGTTGCCACCTGTCTCTCCTGCCCTGGGTTTTATGTAGGAAAAACGACCAGAAGATTAAAGGAGAGGATACAAGAGCATGTGAGGGCTATCAAAAATAGGGATGTCCACAATGTTCTGTATCTACACACTACCAAGTGTTTCAATTTCAAGAAATTTATTTTTTTTCATAATGGATAAGGTGGTCTACAATGAAAGAGGAGGGGATGGCAAAATTCTTCTTGAAGCAAAAGAATCAAACTGGTAGTTGAGTTTAAATTCTACATTAGCTCCTGGTATGAATGATTTTATTTCTTTAAAACCATTTTTAAAGTTAAGACAAGACTTGATTCCTTAGTAGAAAATAAGGATATAAGTGAAGGAATGGGGATTTTAAATTTTACAGTAATATGAATGGATTCGGCTTTAATATAGACTACACCCTTATTGTGATTGGTTGGAGTCATTTTAATTGATTGTATTCAAACACTGTGTAATTATTCTAAGACAACTCTGAAGAAGCCTATATGTTTTACAGGCAAAAGCGCTTAGTTGTTTTAGTACTTTGTGTGCAATAAATGGGATTCTGGTTCATCGGACTGGTTGTGAAAATTATTTTATTTTATAATCCTAAATTTTCTTTTGGGAGGATAAACATATCCCACTAAACTCTTACCCTCACAGATACATTTCTTAAACTCTGTTGTCCATAGCTTCACCTCTGATTGATAAAAATATGCTTGACCTATATAGAAAACTAAAGGAACTAAAACTTTTTCACTGCTTGTATCTTACTATCCATATCCATAAACAAGACCTTCTAGTTTCTCAATTTTTGTATTATCTTTTGTTTTGTCTCTTCCCACATAGCCTTGGCTGCAAAACCAGAAGTCTACTTAAGCCATACTCCTGAATACTATATCTTATCATACCCCCATAAATATGAGTATTGCTGTGCCAAGTCATGAGTGGGTACATAATTAATGATTATAGCTTTTGTTTTATCTTCATTAATTTTATATTCTGAAAAGACTTGAAACTGTCTCAAAATGTTCTGCAACACCAAAATTACCTTTTCTGAATTTTTCAAGTGCAAAATAATAACATCTGCAAATAAAGCCAACTTCTCTTGGTTACCACACTAGTTATATCTTTGAATTTCTGAGACCCTTATTTTCTTTGCTAATGGCTCTAAATGTTGAGCAAATAACAAAGGGGAAAGGGGGCAACCCTGCCTGGTTCCACTGTTCAAATACAGCTTATCAGAGAGGAACCCTCACCTTTTAATTCTTGCCTCTGATCATTTGTATATCTTTCTAATTAGTGTTAAATTGAATTTAATAGCAGATGGTTAACAGAATGTGCTTGTGTGGAACAAAAAATATAATACTCCTGAATGTTTTGTAACAAATGGCATTAACAATAGAGGTTTGTTGAGATATCCTAAACAGTTGAATGTACACATATATTCAAGCCAAAGGAAAATGGCTAACACAACAGAAAAAGTCACAGCTATCCTATCAGTGAAATAACATTTTGGCATGCTGAGAACTGGTTTTCGCTGGATAAGCATGACTAACATGGCAGAAAATGTTGCAGACTATCCTATCAATAAAAGTACATTTATAAAAGAACATTTCAGTTTTCTGAGAACTAGATTTCTCTGAACTGAGATAATGCTGCAGACAAAGATGCCTTCAGTACAGGAAACATATATTTTCATCAAAGGACAAAGTTTTGAAACTATAAAAAGACTTTTGTGGTGGATATTTTGTAATCTGAGTCAGCTGAGGAAGTGCAGTGTGCCTGACGGTATTAATATCTTTGTTGTAAAGAAAATGTTTATAATCACACTGCAGTGCTTGGTCAGCTGGTTTCAATAAATCTGTAAGCAACTACAAATATACACTTGCACGGTTTGTCAGTGTGACCTGCATGTTGCTGTTAATTCAATTTAACAATGGTGAGCTTAATCTCACAGTAGTGCTTGGTTGGCTGGTTTCAGTAAATCTGTCATTATACGAGTATACAGGTGTACAGTTTGTCGCTGTGATGCCATCTGCTGTTAAATTCAATTTAACAAACAGTATTATTGTATCACAGAATGGAAATGCTTCCATTGCCCTACTCATAAAGTCCCAACTTACTCTATCAAATGCTTTACTCACATCAAGACCCAAACAACAACAGCAGTATTTTCTTACATTCCACTTCCTCCTGGATTATCACTTTATTATTAATGTTGTCAAATATGCGTCTCCCCTCCACAAAACCACATTGATCTATATCTTTCACTTGTCAATTTTGGCAACAACTTTCTTGTTCTTTTAGTTAGTATAGGCCTAAACATAGGTTTGTAGGTTCATACTAGGTTAGCAACCATCAGGGTCTTTACAAGCCCAGCCGTGCAACCATATGCAGTTTTGTCTCACAGTTCCTTGGTTGCCTATATGGTGGGGTATGTTAGTAAAGAGGTAGCTAAAGGTTATGTGTGGGGGTATGTCATTTGGAGATTACTTTTCTTACTTGTCAACCTTCCATCAGAAGCATGGGGGCCAGGCCAAGGGTGAATTTGCAATTTCCCAGCCACTGATCAAGGTTTCTTTTGAACAGGCTGAGGGATGAACTCTTCTTCACATAGATGGGGAGCTTATTCCATAGTGTGGAAATCCATTGAGGTACATATTGGTCCCTTCAGCAGATTCTATTTATGTTACGAAAAAGTTCAGGTCCTTGGATCTGATGTTTCTGGTGTTGTTTGTCTTGTGAAAGTGCACAAGATCCATCACAACTGGATCCAAGGATGCCTTATGTGATAGGCATAGATCACCTCTCAGTAACCTGCAGGAGATTGAGTACAGCGATAGAACCTTAAGGCGATCTGTGTAGCACAGGGTATTCATACCCTGGATTCTCCTGGGGAGGAACCTTTAAAGATGTTCCAGCTGTTGCAAGTGCCTGGCTAGGTACATGCCAAAGAGGGAACTGTACTCGGTGATGGGTCTGATAAGGGCAGAGTAGAGTGGTATTATTACTTCCTTGGACCTGGACGCCATACCCTTGTTTATGAGTTGGGCAACATAGAATGATTTTCTTATTGTCTTGGCTATATGTGTTGGTTGATTGCCAGATTACTGCCTACATATGTTCCTAGATCCCTGTCAGCTCAGCTCTTTAGGGTGTTTTATCTATGAAGTAATTAACTTGGGTGCACACTTTCCCAAAGGGCACCTTAACACATTTGTTTGCACTGAGTTTTAAACCGTGGCTTTTGCACCAGTCATTTGTTTGTGTTAGACTCTCTTGCAGAATGTTGGTGTCATGGGAGGGATCTATGATAGCTCCCAATTTACAGTGATCTCTGAACTTGGTGAGCCAGAGGCCTTTGATTTAGTCTTGACTTCTGAGAAATAGATATCAAACAGGAGCAGCCCAACACAGACCCCTAGGGTACTCTGCTGCTGACCAGTCTCTTGGTGGAGGTGGTCTCACTGATCCTGATTTCTTGGGATATTTTTGTGAGCCAGCTGGCAATCCAGTGAGTTATGTAGCAATTTAAGCCTAATTCAGAGAGATTGTCAACAATATCTGAGTGAGGTATTGTTGTATCAAATGCCTTGGCCAGGTCAAGGTAGGTAGTATGCACCATTTTCCCCTTGTCCATAGCTATGGTGACCCTCTCAAAGAAGTGTACCAGTTTAGGAAGGCAAGATCTTCCCTTAAAGCTAAACTGTGATGGGTCCAGTGTCTTTAGGTTGTCAGTGTCCTTGTTGATCATTTCCATGATAATTTCTTCCATGGATTTGCATATTAGATTTGTCAGACTGATGGGTCTGTAGTTCCCAGGTTCAGTTGCTGTTCACTCTTATGAAGAAGGATGACCATTGCAGCCCTCCATTCACCTAATACTTAACCTGTTTTGAGCCTGTAGTTGAAGACTGCCTCAAGTGGCCCTGCTAGGTCATGTTTTAGACATTTAGGAGTCACTGGGGATATTGTCAGGGCCAACTGAAGCAGAGTTTTTGGCTTTAATGAATACCTCCTGAACTTGTTCTCTTTTGACATTTGGGGTTAGATATGCTAGAAGGGATTTCACAGAAGGTAGTGGGGATGGAGCTAGTGCTAAATTTATCAGCCAGTAGATTTGCTATGTCACCCTGGTCATTGAAGTTTGTACCATTTACAACCAGTTCTGCGCACTGCTGAGTATTACTTTTAACATTCCTGACATAACTTAAGAAGCCCTTGTGATTCCCCTTAGTCTGGGAGGCTGTCCTGACCTTGTAATTGGCCTTGCTGGACTTCAATAAATCTCTTAATTTCTTGTTTAGTTGAATCAAAGTCGTCTTGTCTCTATGAGAGTTGCTCTTTCTGATTTTGGACTTGAGTTTTTTTCTTTTGTTATATAGCCTGTTAAGGTAAGGATTCCACCATTTTTGGTTTGTTTTTGGTGTTAGATTTAGGCTTACTTATGTTACTAACGTAGGTATAGCAGCCTCAATGCAGCCATTTACATGTTTGTATAGGGTTTCTGTAAATAATTCTGTATAGGTAGCTGTGTTCTTGGGTTTGGGAGAGCTGTGAAGTTTGACAAACGGTAGCTTTATAAGATGTAGTTTGCTTTAGTATAGTTCCTAACTGTTACAGGTTTAGTTGGGTTTTCCAGGTTAAATTTTATTTGGAGGGAAACAGTTTTGTGGTCCGACTTCATCAATGAGGACGTGACATGGGGATGGGTTGAGGTTGGGGTGCAACTGTCTACTGTGTTGGTGAGTACTAGGCCCAATATGTTTGACTCTGTAGTTGGAGAGTGCACTGTCTCATCCTAGGTGTTTGTGTTGATGAAGTGCAGGAAACATTGTGGTGGTGTATGCTTCCCAGTCTATAGAGGAGTAGTAAAAGTTTCCCATGAATAAAGTATTTGGTTGGATGGTGAGGGCCTGTAGTAGGTCTAGATAAGAGTTGTGAGCTTTGTGGGTCATAGATGGTGACCTGTAGCTGGCCAGTACACAGCAGGGAACCTTGTCTATGGAGACTTGGATTTGGATGAACTCCAGAGTATCATCCTGTTTAACCAACCTAGAGCTGTATTTGCTGCTAATATAGATTGAGACACCTCCACCTTTGGCCCCTGTCAGTGCTGCTTTTGGTCTAAATGTGTGGAAGGTACTGTAGCCTTCCACTGCAGGAGTACTTTCTGCGGCTTTAAACCAAGGCTTGGTAACATCACATATGTTTACATCCTCTAGGGTGTGGAGTTTCTTGTGTAGTCTCCTAGCATTGAGCAGCAACACCTTAAGGTTGCTTTGAGTTTTATTTATTTATTTATTTTTGCTATGTTGGCATTTTTGTCATTTTGATATTATTCAACCCCTTAGAGCCTTTTTAGGTAAAGTTTTATCCAGTATCTGAAAGCCTGGGGGGACAGGTGCAGACCATCCTTGGCAAAGGGAAGAAGTCTGTTAACCATATACTGCCATGCTGATAGATATTGGGTTCCGTAGAATGACATCAGAAACTAAGCCAGTTATTAAAATAAATAATTTTCTGTTCATACTGTGGCATCATCCTTGGTGAAGATAGATTTCTGCTCAGTGCAAGGCATGGACCTATCTGTGACAGATATTCAGAGAGATCCATAATGTCTGTTTTCATATAGTCCAGTGAGATATGCCTCAGGTCATTACACCCACATAAAGTATGATAGAATCATATTGGTACCTGTGGTGCAGTGACTGAGTGCAGGGATGATATTACAGATAGGCAACTAGCCATTATCTTCTCCTTGTCCATCCTGGTAAAAGGGGCATCTGTGTGTTGTACAATAGAATCCCCTATGATAAGAGTACTAAATAAAGATGTTTACTTGCCTTATGGGCTTTATTCTTGCGGATCACTGGGTGAAGGCTTATGTGTAGTGTTAGGTATTGCTTTTAATGTATGCCTTAATGATTGCTGAAGGTAAGTGTTGCAATTTGACAGCTTAGGATGTCTTTGAGGTTTGGATATGTTTCGTTTAAGTACCTCAGCATAAGAAGGTCTGTGTGTTTGGAATGAGCAATTTGTATAAAGGATATACTGTGTGTGTTTTTGACAACCTTGTTTGTAAGCAACATTTTTGCCTCTAAGGAAGTTATGTATGTACATCTCCCGCATACTGCGTTAGGTTCTTTAAGGATTAAAAGGTTGTCTGAGTACATAAGCCAATTGCTGCATAGTCTCAGGATACCCATATCTACCAAGCTGATCACAGAGATGCTTTGAAATTGCAAATCCATGTTGTCATAACCTATATTTGGGTTTGGCTATTAAGAACTTAGTGCTGTATGACACTATATAGCGGCCTTAAGCTTAGGTCCTTGCATAGCTTTCTCTATTATGGGTTAAGTCCTAATACTAGCTTTATAGGTTTGCTACTGTACAGGATACTGCTAACTATCACTGAGCTGTGTGAAAACACACTTAATTTATAGCAGACAGAAAAAGCTGAAAACTAACTCCTGTGCACTCTGGCCAATAAATAACTACACTTTAAGCTCCCTGGAGTGCCTCCCAACACATAGAGACCAGGTAAACACCTTCTGCCACAAGATGGATGATCCTGTAACAACTTAATGTAAAAGTACAGCAAAAGTAACTCTCAAGTGCCGATTAACACCTAATGTCTGTATCGGTAATAAGCCCTCTGGCTGATGAAACAATCTCACTTTAAGCCTCCCTGTGTGCTTCCCAACTCAGACTGACCAGGCTACTTTACTACTGCCATTAGAATAGCAGTCCCAGTCTTTTTAATATAAAAACACACTGGTTAGCCAAAAGTGAAAAAACATAACCAGCTACAACATGTGTTTGTCACTTTAAACTCCCTTGTGTGTTTCACAACTTGTACAGACCAGGCTACTTTTCTACTCCTACTAGAACTGCAGTTCCAGCCTTCATAATGTAAACACACACTTTAGTTAGCCAAATATGAAAAATGAGTTAGAAACAAATCAAATAACTAATTACAAGTAGTTCTCACTTTAAGCCTCCCTGTGTGTTCCCAACTCGGACAGACCAGGCTACCTTTCTACTCCCACTAAAATTGCAGTCCCAGTCTTTTTAATGTAAACACACACTTAAGTTAGCCAAAAGTGAAAAGGCACCAGAAAAAAAGTGTAACAACAAGCTACAAGTAATTTCAATGTGATTCAAAGGCAGACAAGCCAGCAGTGAGGAACACACACACACACACACACACACACACACACACACACACACACACACACACACACACACACTTCAAAGTAAACTAACAGTCTAAGGGGAGGGCCGTTCCAGTTTCTTCTGACAGTAATCAGTAAGATGAGCAGAGTGGATAAGACTAGGAGAAGCTTCTAGGTCCACCTATACAGTAGGGACAGGCAGCTGAAAAGCCCCAGGTATGAAACCAAAACAGGAATAGTAAGGGTGGATGGGAATCAAACTACTTCCCTGGATGCAAAAATTGCAGTCCAAATGCTTTTGTTATTAGCTTGCTGCAGTCTCAACACTGAGATGGTGGACTGCTCATGTAATGTAAAATACCAGGGGTGTTAGGTTAATTACCAACAGGCTCTAGTTACAGTTAGCTACAACAAACTCAATAAAACTCCAAGGCCTAGCAGTCAAACTAAAAACCAATGCAGAGTATAAAAATGCCTTAAATTAATATCTTTAACTTTGGACTGAGTGAAAAACATGCAAAACTGATATAATATATGTAAAATAGCTGCAATTATAAGTGTTAAAAGGTACTTCTCTGAATACAAAGATGTAGTGCAAATGCTTTTGTTATCAGCTTGCAGCAGTCTCAACAATGAGATGGTGGACTGCTCATGTGATATAAAATACTGGGGAGGGGGCTCTGTTAATTACCTTTAGGCTCTGGTTGCAAATAGCTACAACAAACTCTGAAAAACACCTACACACAGCAGAAAAAAAAGAAATGCAGACTAAAATGCCTTAAATTCATAGATTTAACTTCAGATAAACAGCAAAAAAACACACTAAGCTGTTTAAAAGTAAAATAAGTGCAATTATAAATGTACTTAAAATTTACTTCTCTGGATCCAAAAAAATGTAGTCCAAAAGCTTTTATCATCAGCTTGCAGCAGTCTCAACACAGAGGTGGTGGACTGCTCATGTGCTGTGTATAATACCAGTGGTTGGAGTTTGGTTAATTACCACAGGCTATAGATACAATTAGGTGCAACAAACTCCAAAAAACACTTAGGCCCAGCAGAGAAACTAAAAAGCAATGCAGACTATAAAAATGCCTTAAATTACTAGTTTTAACTTCAGATAAAGAGAAAAAAATGAACAAAACTGTTTTAAATGGTAAAATAAATGCAATTATAAATGTGTTAAAAGTATTTCTCTGAATGTAAAAAAATATTTTTTTCCATTTTCCAAACACCTTTAGTGAATTATCACTTGTGATATAGGCAAATTTACATTCATATAAAAGTAATCAACAATCTCTCAACTATACAGATTTTCGCAGACTGTCCAGATTTGTACCTCATATTTTTGGTCCATTTTTCATAAAATTGTGGTTTTCTGGCAAATTAGTATTAAATCATTAAAGACTGAAGTTTGAAAATAATGACAGACATTTCAGTTTCAGATTTATACCCTTCAGAAAATTCATGTTAATGCAAAACCTGTTATTCTATCAACTTTCTAAGTTTGTAAGAACAGTATTTAAAAACTGTCCTTATTTTTGGGCCTTTGTCTCACTTTTATTAATAGTTTTGTCCAGATTTCCTGCTTTAAGTGGTTGAGAGGTATGCTCAACAAACATAACATAAACATTATACTTCACATATATTGGTATATATCATATACCCTAAGCAATATTACATAATTTATTAAATTCTGGCTTTTTTTAAAACAAGAAACATCTTCATTAAACCATAACTTACTACATAGGCAATCATACAGTTATATAAATTAAAACAAACTACACTGACACAATCCTAGTCGTAAGCATTTTACATCACAAACCATACTGACACACTCTCCAGTTGCAAATATTATACATCACTTATAATCTACCCAGTCTTTCTCACTCACACATTACATAGCTCATTTAAGTCCTCCCACTGTCCCTACCTACTGTCTAGAGAAACCACAGCCAAGGGAGCAGACTTGGCAGAATCAGCGGGGAAAGAAGATCCTGTTGAGCTTGACTCTAGTTTGTCTCTGTGAAGAGACATGAGTGTAGAATAAGTGGGCAGTTCGGCTGCTGGTGACATACCACTGCACTTATTTTTTCACTTACCCGGTGAGGCGGGGGGCAGGCCCCACCAGGGCTCTCACTTCTGGCTCCAAGCCCCCGGGTGTCTGGGTACAACTCGCTCTGGGGACAGTGTCAGTTGGGGAGTTTGGAGTGGTATACCTGTCAAAGAGTAATGCAGGTGTCCTAAGGCAAGCTCAGGGGGGACAGAAACCTCCTGTGGAGCAGAAGGGCAAAAGCTCGTTTGATCTTGATTTTCAGTATGAATAGAGACCATGAAAGTGGGTCCTCACGATCCTTCCGGCTTTTTGGGTTTTAAGCAGGAGGTATCAGAAAAGTTACCACAGGGATAACTGGCTTGTGCTGGCCAAGTGTTCATAGTGACATTGCCTTTTGATCCTTCAATGTCGGCTCTTCCTCTGCTGCCTTTTAGACCCCATTCCTCCCTTTATATGTATTGTTTCCTATGTAGTTTGCTCCTACCCTTTTCTAAAGATCTCAATTCCAGTTGTTTTATCTCTGTTACTATATTCACTAAATCCAGTATCGTTGGATTAGATTTTGATTTCCATTTTCTACTACGACAGTGCATCCCACAGGGACTCCTTAAAGTCGTCAACTCACCTCACTACCAGAAAATATGTTCCCGGTTACCTCCTTCTTCCCCATTACATCTCCAGCATTTGCTGTCTAAGTGATGAAAAATTCTCTGCCATCTACTTTGGGTATAAAAATATCTGTATAAACATTTCCAAGCAAACATCCTAACTCATATAGAGTTTGTTGCATATTTGGGAGAAATGCATATATCCTCCCATTGTTTCTTTGTGAATTTCCTATCCAGTCTCTCTTCCCAGTCCTTTCTAACCTCCTCTGATTTTTATAGTTATCATGCAATATTTTCTATGCTTTACTAAGTATTCCTTTTTTAATGGCAGCTTCTGATCTAGATTCTACTAAAAGCTCTACCAGTGCTGGCCTTTCATTTAGCACCCCCCATTTCTTTCTCTCTGCCTATACTCTATATTGGTCCTTAACAGGGAAGGCATTCTCTAACCTGCAGTCCAAATAAATTCTTAAAGTCTTCCCATTCTATCATCTTTACCTGTCTAGTTATTTGCTCCCAATACCTTGGTTCCTTTGCCAGTTTTCTCCAATACATTCCAGCCCCCTCTTGCCTATTGTCCATATCTCTAACTGCAATCACTCATATCGGCAGAATCTCCTTTCTCCATTCCCGTATTGGCTTAGTTCTTAGGATACTTTCTGCTACTTTATGAATATAATATTCTGTATGATTATTGTTATTCTCTTTAAAGATCTGCATGCAAAATCCCAATCTCGCCTTATTTCTTGAGCTTTCCCCCTATTTGATCATCATCCCTTTCCACTTTGAATTGTAGTTTTCTGCTTGTGCTATGTATCAGAGCCTTAACTGTGTAACTCTGAAATACCCCTTCAAATTGGGTAATCCCAATCTGCCTTGTTCTACTGGAAGAATCATCTTATCCCACTTGACTCTTGCCATCTTCCCCTCCCTGATGAAGACCATCAGCTCTTTATTAATTGCTATCCATAACTTCTCCTCTGGTAGATAAAAATATGCCTGACTCTTCACTGCTACAAATCAAATTCCAGTCCCCACCTATAACTAATATTCCTTGCTGAAAACTGATTATTTCTTCCAGAATTTCCTTCAGCTCCATTATAGCAGTTTTAGGTAAACTATAGATACATGCCAGTGTAATCCTCATAACTTGCTAGTAGCTCATTAGCACCACAAATATGCAATTATATAAGTACTCATCTTTTCCTGTGTCCCAGATATTCTGCTGAATAACCATCCTGAAAATCTTTCTTTATCAAATTTACATGTTCATTTCTTTCCAAGTGTGTCTCTTGTAACACAGCTATTTGCACTCTGTATTTTAATATTCACTATTCTTCCTTTTTGTGTATTTATTTGTGAGACCATTGATATTTAAATACATTACAGAAAGCATCAGTGTATCAAAAAGTTATTCCCTCCTTTTTATGTATAACACCTTTTTTGTTAATTGTCTAGCTTCAGCTTTTGGGTTACATGCATAGACTGTTTGTCAGGTTGAACTTTTATATAGTTGTTTCTTGTCATATCTATTTGAGCCTATGTCACATCTTACAACCCCCCCAAAAAAAACAGAATACCCCCTAAAACTTATTAATTTAATACTTGCACACAAAACTGTATACATCTTCAAATACTGAAGTCTTACCCTCCTAATAGGAATAAATGTCCCAAACTAAAAGGCATAATCACAGACTTGAGTTAATCTAAAAGAAATTTTATCCATGCTAAGACCCGTGGTGCAGCATGTGCTTCTACTACGTGCTAAGTGGTTTTCTCTTATCTTTATAGCCCTCCCAATTGGGAAAACCCTGAATGCTTTCACAGAACATTATCTCCTAGCCAGTTTCTCTTTACTCCCCCCCAGCCAATCACTTTCCACCAGACTGTAACCAATTTCTTTTCATCAGACTGTCTCTATGGAGACATGAGAACCAGACAGCCAATTTCACATTATCAGATTGTCTCCATGGAGACATGAGAACCAGGCAGTCACTTTCTCTATCAGATTGTTTCCATGGAGACATGAGGGGCAGATACAATATTGCTACTAAGCATACATTCATTTGCTAGAAAAAAGCCTCATAATATTCAATACTCTTTTTCATTTACTTGCTTTCTCTTAAAACTTGTTACTAAATCAGTCTATGGTCCTTAATCTAGTCATTTTCCCATGCAAGAATGAGAAAAAGGACATTCATTTTTCTTTTGTCGTGCTCTTTTAACCAGGCTTTTTTTTTTTTACATTGCAGTGCATACATTTTTTAAAACTGAACAAGGAGAAAGAAGAAAGAAAGAGAAAAAAGAACAGCAGTACCTATTTATAATTCCTGTTACAGTTAAAAATAACTGAGAAAACTTTTCTTTATAGCGTGCAAAAAAAAAAAAAAAAAAGAAAACACCAAACACCGCAAAAATAGTATTAAGAAAAAACGTTTTCTTTACTTACAGTTAACTTACTCCCCTCTCTTTCCCTCCCCAAAGCATTTTTCTAAACATTAATGACATGAAATAGAGCATATAAATTATACTCCCCCACAAGTCCAATAAATTCTGAAAAAGTCCAATATTTCCAGATTTTCTTGTTCTGTCATATTTCACAAATATAATTTTTGCACTGTAATCCTACATTAAGTTAAATCCGTTCCAAGTAAAGCATATGTAATGCACCGGCACAAAATCAAATAAAAATGTCTCTTTATTCCACAAGTAATAAAAGGTTAAGCGCTTTCATCTATTTAACATAGACTTCTTCAGAACACTCTTAATTCAAAAAACTCGGCTTAAATACATTTACCAATGACTCATTTCCGTTTCACAATTGATGCAATTAAACCTTAAAGTGCACAGTGCATACTTCCCTTGCCCAATATCTTATTAAAATTACATGATGATAAAACCATATACAAATGTATAGTAAAATAATATAATATATAACCTTAGTACACAATTGATGAATAATAATAGAATAGTACATTTAGTATACTTAGCAAAATGCACATCCTGTCCCTGCTTTTATGTAGGGAAAATGGATAGATGCTTGAGAAATAGAATATATGATCATTGTTATAGCATAAAAAAGAAGGATAGTAATAATGTGGAGACATTTAGAAGCCAACAAGAACTGTACATCCTTTTGTGTTGGCATCTTAGAAGTTATTAAAGATAACCCTAGGGGTGGCAATATAAAGAAAAAATTAAAGAAATAGAATTAAAGAAATTAAAGAAAAAATTAGGGGAGAAAGAGGCAAGATGGCAGATCAAATTGAACGCCTCAGTATACCCAGGTATTAATGACCATATATCTATTAAACCCATATTAGAGAATAGTGGGTAGATTAATAGATATTTATTATGTATGGTGATTTATTTTATTTTATTCAGTACGTAGTTTGCAATATTTAGGTTCATAGGTTCATACTAGGCTATCTGCCCTGGGGCAATTATAAGCCTAGCCCGATTCTGTATGGCTTACGCCACCCCTTGATTTGAGTATACTGTGCCCTTTTTAAGGTTTAGTTTACTGTGCCTCTGTCTAATAGTGACACGGGAGTAATCCCTGGGACAAACCTACGATCCCCCATCCACCTATCGAGATTCTTCTTGAAGAGATTCAGTGAGGTGCTCTGGCTCACATGAACTGGAATTCTATTCCAGAGCGAAGGGAGCCTCTGGGTTATGAACCTGTCCCTCCAGCAAGTTCTATTTATTTCTGTGCTGAGGTTCAAGTCCCTCGAGCGTGTGGCTCTAAGGGATTTAGATTTACTGAGGTGGAGCATGTCCATTAATTCTGGATTTGACATAGCTTTGTATGTCAGGCATAGATCGCCTCGAAGTAGGCGGTATGCAACTGAGTAGAGCTGGAGTTTTTTTAACCGAGCAGCATATGGCATCTGTTTGAGACCCTTGATCCTCTTGGTGAGATACTTTTGGTGGGGTCTTTCTAACTGCTGCAGGTGTCGGGTAAGGTACATCCCAAAAGGGGCATTGTATTCTATGATGGGCCTGATGAGGGATGAATAAAGGGTCACGATTACCTCTCTTGATCTAGATGTGAAACCCTTCGTGATGAGGTGGGCTATGTAGAAGGTCTTTCTAACCACTTTGGCAATGTGGTTTTCAAAGGAGAGATTGCTATCAACTTGGGTCCCCAGGTCCCTAATAACTTTCTCTGTACTTAATGGGTTTCCACCTATGTGGTAATTTGTGGGCACATTGTTTTTGCCAAAGGGTATGACTATACATTTTTTGGCATTTAGCTTTAAACCATGGCGCTGGCACCAGTTATCTGTCTCTGTGAGACCTTTTTGAAGGATGTTTGTGTCAGCTGGAGAGTCGATTATGGCGCCCAGTTTGCAGTCGTCTGCGAACTTGGTGAGCCATTGTCCTCCCACGTTTGCCTGTACCTCGGAAAAGTATATACCGAACAAGAGTGGTCCCAGGACAGAACCCTGTGGGACGCCACTTGTGACCGGTTTTGAGTCTGACATGGCTCCAGCAACTCTCACTTTGTGAGTTCTGTCTTTGAGCCAGTTTGCGACCCATCTTGTGACATAGGGGTTTATATTTAAGCTGGATAGCTTATCTATGATGCCCGAGTGGGGTATTGTGTCAAATGCCTTTGCAAGGTCCAGATAGGCTGTGTGGACTACCTTCCCTTCATCTATGGCTTTGGTGACTGTTTCGAAGAAGTCAACCAGGTTCAAAAGGCAGGATCTGCCCTTGACAAAGCTGAACTGGGTAGGATCTAGTGTCTGTAGGTCCCCAATGTCTTTGTTTATGAGCTCCATGATGATCCTCTCCATAGCCTTGCAGACTAAGCTAGTCAGGCTTATGGGGCGATAGTTTTCAGGGTCCGTAGAGGCTCCACCTTTGTGGAGTGGGACCACTGTTGCTGTACGCCATTCTGTGGGCACATATCCTGTAGTGAGGCTGAGATTGTATAACTGTTTTACTTGAGGGATTAGTTCCTCTTGGAGTTCATGTAGGATGCAACCTGGGACGCCATCTGGTCCCATGGAAGCAGTGTTTTTTGCTTTGGGGAGGGCAGCCTTCACCTGAGCATCAGAGATGTTTGGGGGGCAGCCCTCTGCAGGGATAGATACTTGCTCTTTTGGGGGGAGAAGTTTGCACTGAACCTGTCTGCCAGGATATTGGCTATGTCTGTGGGTTCAGTGTATTTTTTGTTGTTTAGAATCAACTCAGAGCAAGTCCGGGAGTTGCATCCCAGGTTCCTAACATAACTGAAAAAAGCCTTATGATTGTCTTTGGTGTCCTGTGCAATTTTTCTCTCGAAGCTGGCCTTGGAGGATTTTATGAGGGATCATAATTTTTTGCTAGTACTGATCAGAGATGCCTTCCCTATTAGGGATTTTGCTCTATCATGTAGTAGCTTCCTCCTTCTGTTGTACATTTTATTTATGGCAGGGGTCCACCAGACTGGACGCCTGCCTTTGGATGATTGGGTCTTGATTTTGTTTGGGATAGCATGATCCATGCATTCCTGGAGATGTCCGTAGAATGCATTTATATAGGATTCTGCAGTTTGGGCCGTAGTTTCCACTGGCCCTGGGGCCTTGAAGGATTCCACTTCGGTTGTGAGAAGTTAGCTTTTGAGAAGTTTTTCACTGTGGTTTTCTGGGCTGGGGGTGGGGTCGGGATGTGGACATCCAGTGAAATTAATTTATGGTCTGATCTTACCAATGAGGGATATACTTCTGGTGTGGAACATAGAGTTCCCATGTTGGTAATGATCAGGTCTAGTATGTTGTCCCCTCTTGTGGGAATGGTGACTAGTTGTTCCATAGCATTTGAGTTTATAATTTCTAGGAACCTTTGGGCTAAGGTGCTGGGGCTTGAGTAATGCTCCCAGTCAATGTTTGGGTAGTTGAAGTCGCCCAATATAATGGTGTTCGGAGAGATCTTCATGTTCTCCAATGTTTTCAGGAAAGCAGAGTGGGATTCCTGACTTTGAGAGGGTGGTCTGTAGGATGCTATAAACTGAAAAGCAGTCTTGCCCACTGTTAGTTGCACATGGATGGTCTCTGATACTTCGTGCAATGCCACTAACCTGGAGGTGTGGATATCTTTGATAAATATGGAAACTCCCCCTCCTTTTGTGGTTCGGTCCGGGTTTTGGGGCCGAAAAGCATGATATGAGATATAGTCTGGTAGTGCTGGGGTGCTCTCTGGAGCCTTGAACCAGGTTTCTGTCACTGCACAGATATCAATGTTCTCCATACTGAGGAGAGCTTCGAGTGCATGCATCTTGAGGTTAAGACTTCTGGCGTTAAGCAGCATTACCCTTAGTTTCTTGTTCCTTGTGCTGTCTATGGGGGTGGGTTTGACTTTTGAGCCTTGCCTAAAAAAGGCACTATGGGGGTGGCAAGAGCCTTTGCCAATATCTGAAAGCCCAGTGGTGGCAGGTGCAAGCCGTCCCTAGCGAAGCAACGTGGCTTGTCGAGCATGTCATCCCAGGCTGACAGACACTGGATCCCCTTTGAATGACACCAAAATTTTAGCCAATTGTTAAAATCGATCATTTTGTCTTTGTACTGTGGCATCATTCTAGGTGAGGGTAAGATGCTGCTCAAGGTCAGGGTCATGCCAGCCTGGGCTACATGATCAGAGAGCTCCTCTATGTCTCTTTTCAAGTAGTCCAGGGAGGTACGTCTCAGGTCATTCACACCAGCATGTACAATGACTGAGTCATATTTGTATTTGCTTTGGAGTGACCTGAGTGCTTGTGTTATGTGGCAGATCCTAGCACTCGACAGGCAGCTCACCGTGATCTTCTCTTTATTCAGCCTGGTGAGTGGGACGTCAGTGTGTCTGACAATAGAGTCACCTATTACAAGAGTATCAGGTGTGTTATTCAGCCTTAAGGGCTGTGGCTGCTTGGCACACTGACTTTGTGGGCTATGTGTTGTGCGTGTTTTGTTTTGAGGTAGCGTTTGCTTGGATGTCTGCTTTGGAGGTCTCTGTTGCTTAGGTAGATTTTTATTTAGAGCCTCCGAGTATGTTTTTATGTATTTATTTGTTTGGTTCGCTGATGTGGTGGGACTATGTGATACTGGAATTGTGTTGTGTGAGGTTACCTTCTCCTCCTGACTGGTTACACCAGTTTTGAGATGAGAGAGCTCAGCCTCCAGTTTGGCTAAATAGTTGCATCTCTCACATATATTTGAACCTGTTTGGAGGAGGAGAGGGTTGTCCGTGTACATGAGACAGTTGGAACATTGCCTCAAAATTCCCAGATTCACCAGCTGGACTGGAGAGGAAACCATTGACTGACCTTTGGACATGCTAGAGTAATATAGGGAAACTGAATTTAAGACGGACCAATAGAGGACAGGGTAATCGTAGAGAGTATAAGAGTAAGTAGTGCTTATGGTTTAATAGTGCTAACTTGTAGGATTACTTAAGTGGACCAGTGAAGGGCCTTAGAATGAGAATATGGTGTTTAAATTGAGAGATAGAGCAGTTCTAAGGGAAAAAGTGAAGAGCAAAGAGCAGACTTTGTGGAGCCAGGAATAGTTTAAACCCAATTAGGCGGCACTGCCCGCTGTTGCGCTATGCACAAAAACGCACAAAAGAGGGTTTTAAGAGAGGAAGATTTATTTGTCATTTTTTACACATATATGCATGGAGAGGAAAAATATTTATTTAAGGTACATCAAGATGACAACATAAAGTGTAAATATACGATGAAATATGTATTATTCATCAATTGTGTACTAAGGTTATATATTATATTATTTTATTATACATTTGTATATGGTTTTATCATCATGTAATTTTAATAAGATATTGGGCAAGGGAAGTATGCACTGTGCACTTTAAGGTTTAATTGCATCAATTGTGAAACGGAAATGAGTCATTGGTAAATGTATTTAAGCCGAGTTTTTTGAATTAAGAGTGTTCTCAAGAAGTTTATATTAAATAGATGAAAGCGCTTAACCTTTTATTACTTGTGGAATAAAGAGACATTTTTATTTGATTTCGTGCCGGTGCATTACATATGCTTTACTTGGAACGGATTTAGTTTTTTGTTACATGGTTGGCTGTTCCGGTGTCTACTTGTTTTTTCCTACATTAAGTTACTGGTTTCAATACTGTTCATCTCCATCTCCCAGATCCTGTCTCTGCTTCATTTCCAATGTACTCTTCATTCTTTTAGCCACCTCTCTTGGTCCCTTCCTTCTCTCCAACATTTTCTGTTGAAACAGTGGAAAATGTTTCACAGGTACAGTCTCTTTGTGGTCTTTATTACCAGAAGAACAAGAAGCAGAATCTTCTTCTGTTTCAAAGCTCACTTTTTGTTGGGCAAACGTTTGTGTCAGAAAAATATGTATTAATGTGTGTATTAGTAATATGCTTAGTGCATTTAGAGCCTAAAAGAGTTAACACATTTATTCTATTTCATACTGCATAAATCTGTACAAACTGCAGATGCTTTCTGACCTTGTATTGTTAGCTAAAATCTTGCTTGTGCCTTGGAAATTTACTGAGAAGCAGATGATTTCTGCTTGCGTTGGGAAAATAATGAATAGAACAATACTGCTTGTATAAACCTAGTCAAGGAGTTCCGTTTGTGCTATGAGAAAATACACAGCTGTAGAAGTTACAGATAATTAGGACAAAGCCTGCTTGAAAATATGAACTGCAATCAGCATTTGCTTCTATCTGTATTAGAAGAGTACCTTGAAATGTAACACTGTACAATAGAGGCTTGTAAACGGATTACTGGTCACCAAGGCCAGGTTGTTTTTCTGAAAAGTTTCTCACAAATCTAGTCATGTCAGCAGAAAATCTGAGTAACATCTGCTGTAGTACAATGCTTAAAGTTGTGTTTGATTACATCAGCTTAGAAGGCCATGTCTTATAAAACAGTATAAGAATGAACATACTTCCTGTTAGTAGTTAGACAAATCCTTGTATTTGCATGTTTTTGTCTCCTTGTAGCAAGTAAATTAAAGTGCCTTAACTGAACATTACGTGTATTGGTCTTTGAAGTTTTTTCCTTTGACAGATTGGTCCTTCAGACCGGAAACCTTCACTTCACCTTGGATCAGACAGGCCAGGTGGCTTGAAACCGTACGGGGAAGAAACCACATCGGTTCTTCTTACTTGAAAAGTCCTCCAATTGAATTGTCGTACAAAAGAGGCTAGCCACTTTCTGATCTGCGACTGAAGGACGGGTTTACTCGAACCAGGTGATCAATCACGAAGGCTCAGGTAAGGTGAATCTACCTTCTTTTTTCTGTTTTAGATCAGGGACTAGATTTGTATTTGTTCTGTTAGAGACTTTGTTTATAAGTCAGGGACAGAAAGATTACATTCTTGTCATAGATCAGGGAAACAGAGCAGGTAGGCAGTCATTCTGAAGAGACTATAAAAAAATCCATGGTACCACGTAAAAATAAGGTGTTACGTAACAATTAAAAGGGTAGAACAAAATGGGTAATAATTGTACAAAAAGGTCCCAAAATCCGTTGTTAACCGAAGACGCGAAATACATACAGTCACAGCGTGTGCTGATAATATTAAATACTACTCAAAATGGGTTAATAAGTATGAATTTGATGGTAAACTAGAAAAATCCTCACTTGTCAAACAGCTTAAAGCCGATTCTAAAGGTCAGGTAAAAAAGCAACGTCAATTAGGAATTCCTCAGGCACACAGGTGGATTGAGGAAGTAAACCGAAGGGAACAAAAGAATAATTCAGAAGCGATGTTTTTAGATAAGGAAGACAATAATTTAGTAATAGCATCAGCCCCTCTGCCTCCCTTACCAGAATATGAGGCAAGTGAACAAGTTAGTCCACCCCCGTGATATCCTACTGTCACTATGAGTAGAGACACTACAAAAGCGAAACCGTTTGTTAGAGATCCTGTCGAGACCAGGTCTCGAACACGGGCAGGAAACTCAAAAGGGGACATTGAGTTTTATCAAATGGGTAGAAATTCACAATCTATGAGTGAGGAAGAAATATGCCCACTTATAGAAGTGCCTAATCCTCAGGCAGGGCAAGAAGGTCAGGACCCAACTATTCTAGTGTATAGACCCTGGACTCCGGAAGACATCCGGAAAGCCACTGAGGGAATTCCCTATCCAAAAGTTAATTTTAGAAAGTTCCTAGAAGATTTACAGGGAATGAGGCTAAGTTATAATTTAAATGGAGAAGAGGTAGAAAAGGTAGTCAGACAAATTGTGGGGCCAGATTGGCACATAATTAGTGGTGACTGGAATCCCTGTGACACTGCGTTCAAGCCCCTCCCACATAGCAGCGCAGAGTTAGACAACAGAGTGAAAGGTCTTACAGACCGAATCTCTGAGAAATGGAAGCCTAGAGCAGACTGGACTTGCATTAATCAATGCATCCAACAAGAAGGTGAGACTGTTGACAGATATTATGCCAGACTATTAGAATGTTTTAATAACCACTGTGGAATGCAGGTTCCTGAAGATCAGACACATAATTCCCCATATGAACAGCAGTTAAAGAATGCGTTTCTGAAAGGCAGTATTGCACCCATAAGTAGTTTTATTACAAAGCACATGGTAGATCATCGTACAAGCAGGTTGTAGTCATTACTTGAATATGCTAGGCATGCCGAAAGGCATTTTAATAGCAAAAAGAAAAAGAAAGCCCACGTATTTTCTGTAGAAGATGGAGCAGAAGTTTATGTAGTACAGTCCGGGAAAAAGGGCAAGAGAAATGCCCAGGGAAACAAACAATCTGATCAACGATCAGAGGACTTTGAAGGCTGAAAGAAAAGGGGTGAGTGCTTTAAATGCGGTAAAAAGGGACATTTGGCCAGAGATTGCGGGAAAAACAAGAAGGCAACCACGGAAGGTAAGGAGGGTGAAGACTGACTATATGGTAATCAGGAATCACTAGAAGGGGATAGCAGAGAAAGGACAAATGAGAATGTGATAGAGGGAGTAGAGAATGTGACAGAAGAAATAGAGGAAGTGCAGGAAGTCACGGATAATGAAGAAAATGAAATATTGGATTTGGCTTTATTGAGCTTAGAGCTCTATTTAGCAGACACAAAACCAGAAGTTACACTCCTGGTAGAAGGGAGGGAAGTTAGATTCTTGTGTGACTCAGGGGCATCACGGACCCTGATACATCCCTCCAAACTGCCAGAGAACTCAGAGTCACCTGATTACATATTAGTGAAAGCAGCTAATGGACAGCTGTATCGGGAGCCCCTCTCCCATAATATTGTGATAACTGATCCTGTTTCAGGACTGACCCAGAAAAGCAAAATTGTTGTCTCTGCAAAATGCCCAGTCAACCTCTTGGGCAGAGACCTTATGCAGCTATTTGGTATAGGAGTAGTTCCGACTATGCAGGGTATGGAAGCACAGCGACAAATGGATACCTTTGCAGTGCAGTCGGAGGGTGAAATGTTTTATTGGTACAGCCAGGACTTGGTTACAACTGGTCCAGGGGCAGTGACCGAAGAGTTGATGAATGTAGCCATCAGCAAGTTCCCCTCCCTTGACATTGATAGACAACATTTGTTGCACTGTACTCTGTATTATTGTAACACACCAGGACCTGATAAGGAATATGAGCAAGAATTGTTTAGAAATCGTGCAAACAGATTGATATTGTGTAATCTGTACTGGGACACAGCAGGGAACAGTGTAGTCAGCTGTTCATTGCCCCAGGAGTTCTTTGCACTTTACAAATCTAATCGATTACACCATGTTAGCTTAACTAAGGACAAAAATGTGAAGTAGGTAGACTTGGGAGAAAAAGTCACGAGATGGGAAAAACAGACAGAGTTAGAACTGTCAGAACAGGGAATACAAATGCAGAAGTTGAATTGGATAACTCAGACCGCCCAGCTGTACACTTGCAGTCTAGCAAGGACAGCTGATTAGCACTCCTATTGAAGGAGGAAGGGAATGCCTTACAGAATATACCAGAAACTCTCTGGTCAACAGGAAAATCAGATGTAGGACTTATTCGTACAGCAGGACCAGTTACTATTATGCCAAAGTCAGCATTTAGACCACAAAAAAGACAGTATTTCTTAAGAAAAGATGCTGAGGTAGGAATCAAACCTATTATAGCAGCTTTACTTAAGGAAGGGGTGCTGGTGGAATCTCCTGATTCACCATGTAACACACCCTTATTTCCTGTTAAGAAAGCGAATGGGGAGTGGCGTATGGTCCAGAATTTACAAGCTGTAAATGACGTGGTAATACCAAGGGCACCTATGGTGCCAGGCCCACACACCCTGTTGAATGATTTAAAAACTCAACAGAAATATTTTTCTGTGGTAGATATTAGCAATGCGTTCTTTTCGATACCAGTACGCCCTGACAGCCAATATTGGTTTGCATTCACATTTCAGAGGAAAAGGTACACATATACGCGACTAACACAGGGGTATTGTGATGGTCCAACGATATTCTCTCAAGAAATGGCGAGTAACTTGGCGGGATTTACCCCACCAAGAAGTAGTCAGATTTTGCTTTATGTTGATGATATCCTGCTGGCGGCCCCCACCCAGCAAGATTGTAAAGAAGATACCATAGCGCTATTACAATTTTTAGCCACTGAAGGACATAAAGTGAACAAAAATAAACTGCAGCTTTGGAGAAAACAAGTTAAATACCTAGGATATGTAATATCCAAGAAGGGTAGGACATTAGATGAGGACAGAAAAATAGCGATTTTGCAAGCACCAAAACCTACTACCAAGAAGGAAATGATGTCCTTCCTGGGTACGACTAATTTTTGTCGGAGCTGGATTCCAAACTATGCCTTGGAATCTGCACCACTGATTAACCTGATTTATAAAAAGCCTATGGCAGCACAGGATTTGTTACAATGGACACCAGAAGCAGAATCTGCTTTCTGCAAACTGAAACAGTTAATAGCGTCCTCATTAGTTTTGGGGTTACCAAACTATCATAAACATTTTTTCCAAATTGTAGATTGTAAGCAAGGTTATATAACATCAGTGTTAACACAGCAGCATGGGGACAAGCAATGCCCTATTGCTTATTATTCATCACAACTGGACCCAGTGGCATGGTCTTTACCTCACTGTGTACAAGCAGTAGTTGCAGCTGCAATGGCAGTACAGGCTTCGGCCTCAGTAGTGTTGTTCCACCCTCTCACATTGAGAGTGCCTCATGCAGTCACGATTATTTTACTGCAAGAGAAAGTAACATACCTTTCCCCTGCTAGGCATCTTTCCTGTATGACTATATTGTTGAGCCAACCTCATATGACAATTGAACGATGTACGACTTTGAACCCTTCTACCTTGCTCCCAACCCCTGCAGATGGCACACCACACAGCTGCCTGCAGGTGATTGAGCAAAAGACACTGCCTAGAAAAGATCTTATGGATGTTCCCTTGGATGATGCCGAGATGACATACTACGTGGATGGCTCATGCAAAAGGGGTCCTGCAGGACAGAACCTAGTGGGTTATGCAGTAGTATCTGACACAGACATTATAGAAGTGAAATCTTTACCACACAGTTTATCTGCACAGGCAGCAGAATTGATTGCCTTGACACGGGCATGTACCTTAGCAAAGGGTAAATGTGTGAACATTTTTACTGACAGCCAGTACACTTTTTGTACTGTGCATGTTTTTGCGCAACAGTGGAAAAACCGAGGAATGACAACATCTACTGGCAAACCGATCAATCATGCACAGTTTATTTTAGATCTTTTAGAATCTATTCAGTTACCTCAGAAAGTAGCTATTTGTAAATGCATAGCTCATACCAAGCAACAGGATAGGATTTCAAAAGGTAATGTGAGAGCTGATACAGCTGCAAAGCAGGCAGATTCAGAAGCATTTCTTTTGAATGAGGAATTACAACCCTCTGAGATTTTAGACTTAGAAATGTTAAAAACAATGCAAACACTTACTATGAAAACTGAAAAACAAAGATGGGTAAAATGAGGAGCAATTCTTGAAAAGGGGCTGTACATCTCTAAAGAAAGGAAACCGATATTGCCATCTAATTTGTTTAGATATGCAGCTTTGTTGAGCCATGGGCAGAGCCATGTCTCAACAGGGGGGATGGTACAGCTGGTGAACCAAGTGTTCACGACATATGGCTTCTCAAATTACTCTAAAAAAATTCTGCGAGGTATGCCACGTTTGTACTAAACATCATGCACAAGGGGCGCTAAAGCCCAAGCAAGGGAGTTTCCCTACACCACCGTATCCATTTCATACTATCTGTATGGATTCCATAGAGTTGATTAAATGTGAAAATAAGAAGTATTGTCTTGTCATTGTAGATATGTTTTCCAGATAGGTGGAAGCCTTTCCGACTAAAAATCCAGATGCTACAACAGTGGCCAGAGTCCTTGTTAAAGAAATCATCCCTAGATTCGGCATTTCGGAAAGTATCTACAGTGACAATGGCACACACTTCGTGAACCAGACCATACAACAGCTACGTAGATATTTCGGAATTTCTTTAAAAAACAATTGTGCGTATCACCCACAATCTGCAGGGCTAGTAGAGAGGCATAATGGAATTTTAAAAAGTAAGTTAAGGAAGCTAATATCAGAAACACAGAGAAATTGGGTGTACTGTCTGCCCCTGGCACTGTTGAGCATGAGAACTGTTCCAAATGCAAAAGGATTGACTCCTTTCGAAAAGCTCTTTGGAAGGGCTTATTATATACCTCAGTGGAAATCTCTCATGCCTGCAGACCAGGAAGCTGACAATACATTAGCAGAGTATATGCATAATTTGTTAAATTCTAAACATTTGCTGCAGTTAAATTCTGTTTCAGATAAAGAACGAACCAAACCGTCAGAAGTGGCAGTGCCCCCTGGAACGTGGATCTGGCTGAAGGTAGTTGAGAAGAAGAATTGGACATCTCCAAAGTGGGAAGGTCCATATCAAGTGCTTTTGTCAACACCCACTGCAGTCAAAATTGCGGAACGTGCCTCTTGGATCCATCTGACGCACTGTAAATTAGTTAAAAACTTTGAACTGGACAAAAATCTTGTTACATGCCAAGAGTAAAAATGATAGAGTCCAGAAGAAACAGGAATGCAGAACAACCCTTTCCTCGGAAGTATTGCATAATCATCCTATTAACTGTACTAGTGACAGTAATCTTTTTGTTGTGGCCTTTTCTTTTCCCAGCCACAGAGACTGAACTGAATAAATGTGAAGCGTTACTCATAAACTGGCATCCAAACTTTAACACTTACCAGGCAATTAAATATGTGTATGCTGAGGCTTTCAATGTTTTGAATTGCTGGATTTGCACAGCTTTGCCGACAACATATGGGGGCTATTAATGACTACGGTCCCCTTAGGGGACAATGAGACCTGGGAAAACTTGATTTATGATACCTCAACCATTACAGCACAAGATAAAATAGCATTGCACTTGTCTGTTCCACAAAAGGGAACTGTGTGTTTTTATAAAAATGATACTGTTCAGGTGGGTTGGAGCAATTGTAATGTGACTGTTCCTTATAGATGTTACACTAAAGGTAACAAAGTAGATCTTTATTGCAATACAAACTATGATTCATTTCTTGGATTGATGCATAAAATACTTGATGAAGTAAAACATAATTCTATTCTTTATAAACAGCTGTCTATAATTGATAGAAAAATGTTTCATGCAGGGCGAGTGTATATTCATAGCAAGGTTACTATTAAAGTAGAGAACTGTTATTTTGTGTGTGGCAGAAAGGCATACAAATGGTTACCTGAGAATTGGTCTGGAAATTGTTTTTTGGGTTACCTGGTTCCGGCCATACAACACACTGCAGTTTTGCCTCGAGGAAAAATTTGAAATGTCCGAGAGGTCGTCAAGAAACCTGTGAATCCAGTGGGACAAATCGATGCACGTTGGAAAGACCATCATTCCCTAGGCAAAGGGCTGACACATATGGACTTGAGTGATAGCGTTATATCGTGGGCAGGCATATTACCAGCATATGGAGTGGTGAAATCGATCTGGGAGCTGAGAAAACTGTCAAAACTTCTCGAAGTAATGAGCAACGCAACTTTTTCTGCTCTCGAATTGGTGACTGATGAACTGAATGCTATGAGAACTGTAGTGCTCCAAAACCGCATGGCTCTCAACTTCACCCTAGCGGCAAGAGGTGGTACGTGCGCTTTAATCCAAGAAGAATGCTGTTCGTATATTCCTGACCATAAACACGAGATAGACAATCATCTTGAGGTGATTCAGCAAGTGTCTGCCATGACCAAACCAGGCCCAAACTCACTGACGGACTTTTTCCAGAAATGGTTTGGGGGGGGTACCATCCTAATGAACATCCTGATTGCCATTTGTGTAGGTATGCTCCTACTGGGAGTATGTGTTTGTTGTGGTATCCCCTGCATGAAAAGACTGATTAAAGACTTTATAGACATGTCAGTTTCTGAAACCTTATATCAAAGTACTGAATTTGAAGAACTGTTAAAAGACTGAAAATGCTTTCATGAGTTTAAACTGAATGACTCTCTTAACTGCAAATCCTGTGTGGAAGAGGTTAGGAGAAGAAAACAAACTGTTTATGCTTATTTTGAAAGTAGAATAAAAGTATTAATAGGGGGGAAATGTCATAAACAATATGTATTAATGTGTGTATTAGTAATATGCTTAGTGCATTTAGAGCCTAAAAGAGTTAACACATTTATTATATTTCATGCTGCATAAATCTGTACAAACTGCAGATGCTTTCTGACCTTGTATTGTTAGCTAAAATCTTGCTTGTGCCTTGGAAATTTATTGAGAAGCAGATGATTTCTGCTTGCATTGGGAAAATAATGAATAGAACAATACTGCTTGTATAAACCTAGACAAGGAGTTCCATTTGTGCTATGAGAAAATACACAGTTGTAGAAGTTACAGATAATTAGGACAAAGCCTGCTTGAAAATATGAACTGCAATCAGCATTTGCTTGTATCTGTTTTAGAAGAGTATCTTGAAATGTAAGACTGTACAATAGAGGCTTGTAAACAGATTACTGGTCACCAAGGTCAGGTTGTTTTTCTGAAAAGTTTCTAACAAATCTAGTCATGTCAGCATTAAATCTGAGTAACATCTGCTGTAGTACAGTGCTTAAAGTTGTGTTTGATTATGTCAGCTTAGAAGGCCATGTCTTGTAAAACAGTATAAGAATGAACATACTTCCTGTTAGTAGTTAGACAAATCCTTGTATTTGGATGTTTTTGTCTCCTTGCAGCAAGTAAATTAAAGTGCCTTAACTGAACCTTACGTGTATTGGTCTTTGAAGGTTTTGCCTTTGACAGTTTGTATTTCCTCCTTAGTATGTACTTTATCAAAAATGATTTTGTCCCTCCAGGGAAGAATACCTTAAAGACAACTGGATACAACAGTTTGACTCTCACACCTGCATCTCAACATTTTCTGAATAGTGAAATGAATTTACTCTTCTTCTGCCTGTTGTACAATGAGTAATCATTTTCCACAAATACTCTACTGTCTCCCACTTTTAGTATTGCTTCCTTCTGCCATAATTTTGTCAGAATCAACTTGTTATGCTGGTAGGATTGCATTTTACTATTAAAGGTCTAGGTTGCTTTCTCATAGCCAGGTTTGGAGCATACACATGATGTGCCATTTACACTAACAACTCCTGCTGTGGAATACCAGTTTAGTTAGTTGTTTATTCATGTTTTCATAAAATGAATGCAGTCTGTTCCTTCCAGCTTCTCTAGTATAGCTGAAAATCTTAGGTTTTCCCTACATGCTCTGTCCTCTAATTCTATTATTTTTTTTAAACATCTCTTCCTGAGCAGACATTATTCAGCCAGCTTTTTCTTCATTTCATCCTTTGATTTTTGCAGCTTTATCCCCTCATCTGAATATCTCTTTAAAGTTTCTACCATTTTTTCCAGCCTTTTGTTGTTTGTATTTATATACTCCATCAGTGTTTAATTTATTTTAACCAGGTCTGTATGCAGTTGTCTTATTTCTTCCTGTAGGTAACTGGAAGTCATGTCTGGAGGTTGCATTGCTTTCTGCTGAACAGCTGCAGAAATTTCTCCAGTCTGTTTTTTCATTACTTTTTGTACCTGATTTTTCCTAGGTGCTCTGTATTTCTTTTTTCCTTGCATCCAGGCAGTACCCTTACTAGCCAGTTACTGAAATTTGCCCATAAACACAAAAGTCTACTGGCCCTCTCTGTTACGTTTCTGTTTTGACAGTGTGAGAGCTAGAGTTAAGCTGTTACTCAATGTGCAGCCATCTTGGAAGTTCTGGTTGAAAGTTTTGATAGTGTCTTGAACATAGTGATAAAATTCTGGTTTTGGGGGGGGGGGGGGTTGCAACCAGAGAACATGATTAAGTGTTAATTCATCAATGAATGAAAACAATATAACCTCAAAAATAAATAAAAGTAAATGTAAAGACAGAGTTACAGAGCTGAACTGTATCAATTATATTTTTATGCCAGAAGGCTGAAATCAGATGATGAAAAGGTCAAAGGTGTACTTCAGTTTCTTCCTCTAATTGATAAGCAGTCATTTGAGACTTGTAGGTTGGCTATAAAACTTTCAATATTTATTCTGAAGTTGTGAGAAATAACATTCCCATTAAGTAATTTTAGACACAAAATGTAGCTTGGTATAGGAGAGAAAAGAATTTTGATCTACTTGAAGAGTCAATTGCTAGAATATTTATAATAAAATATTGTGATGTAAATAAGTCGGGTATATTATTTAATGCCTACCAAAATGGTATTAGCACAGTCATTATGCAAGACAGGAAACCAATGGTAGATGGTTTAAGCACATTTATTGACACCCAGAAATGCTGTCTCACATAGTCAGAAGAGCTTTTAGAAAATTTAGATGGCTGTTAGAACTCTCATCATTATCTGTTTGGCAAAAAGGTTCACGAATAGAGTGGTCATAAATGACATGGACAACACCATATTAATGTGCTATGTATCCGTAAACAGACTGCATCCACTCGCATCCCCTCTGCTGACTATCCACAAAAATCTGCAAGTAACCCGTGCAAATGAATGTGGTGCTTCAAACCATTTTTCTTTCCATTAAGGAAAACACATCAGCAGACACTTTAATCTGTCAAAAGTGAAAACTGAACAGAAAGACATTTTTTAGGCACCTTTATTAAATTATCACTTAAGACATATGCAAACATCCCTTAACAGAACAGAAAAGAAAACAAACATGAACATTTTTCCAGTCACACACATTATATCATAGTTCTTTTCTTTCATTGTAACTATCATCAGTCCAATATTACATAAATTGATGAATTCTTGCCTTCCCTTAAACCTCACTCGTTCTCCAGAACATTATTCTGCATGTATTCTTCCGACAGTTTCCAGTTATTTCTATGTAATATGCTCCTTCCATTTTCTAAAGATCCCTCTTCCATTTCTTTCATCTCTTTTACAATATTCAGCACTTCAAATACAGTTGCTTTAGACTTTAATTTTAATTTTCTAGTAATAGCTATTTTTTGGCAACAGAAAGACATTTCATTTGATAACAGGTGAATGAAGCTATCCAATGAGGAATGTGTTTACCCCTCAGCAGAATCATTAGCTTTCTCTGCTTTATCCCAAGCTTCCCTAAAATCTTTGTGACTAATGCTTTTTCCATTAGTTGCAGTCAGTGTCTACTGCATGCATTCTCTTGAACTCCTTTGATTTTAGAAGTGCAGCTTAATGAGGGTTCATAGATGTTCTTCGTCTTCCCTTGCTGCAGTCCTGACTATTCCAGTCGGCCCGAATACCAGAGAGTTGGTTGATCGGGTCATGGCGCTTTTAGACTGACGCCAGTACGCCAGGGTATGAATGCGCATGACCACGCCATTTTTCTTTTCTTTTGCCGTCCGATGCGGAAGCAATTTATGGCAGGTTTGTGTTCTGAGATTTTCTTTGAGAGAGTCCTTCGGAGGTACAGAGTTGGTTTGGTTTTTTGCCTCAGTATATTACGGATGTCAGAAAAAGTGAATAACTGTATTTCTTGTGGGAAGCAGATACCATAGGGATTATCATACATTGTGTATACCTTGTTTAGGGCCTGAGCACGAGCGGCGTTGTTGGTTGCCGCTCTTGTGCTAGATTTAATAAGCCACTATTAAGAGGAGGCTTGATTGTGCTAGGTTAGTGTTTGGGAAGCATTACACTATGGGATGCTTCATCTAAGAAGCGCAAGGACAAAACAGTGAAGTCTAGGGGTGAGGAACTTAGAAGGCTCAGGGGAGCCAGAGGTTTTGCCAGGAGTCTCTATGGAGTCTCAGGCAGATACTTTACTGTTACAGGATGTGCCCTCTCAGGAAGTAGGCCAGGCTGAGGGGCTTCTCAGGTAACTGTTCTTCCCTCTCTTCCCAAGGTAGTTAGGGCCTCTCCTTCTGTTTCCAGAGCTTCTTTTAGACTGCCAAGTTCAGCTTCTGTAGGGCTTCTCCTAGCATTTCGGGCTCTGTGCCTAAGAAACATATGCTTAAAATGGCTGAAGATTTGATTACTCTGATTAGAGGTTCTATGCCCCACCTGATAAGAGGCCTAGGGTGGAACAGGAGTTTGATAGTTTTGAACAGTGTTCACAGGCTTCAGAGTCTTCTGTGGAAGACTTGCAAGAGTTTCCTGCTTATTCTGATTCTGATGTGGATGATTCCACTCCTTCAGCTTCTCCTCCTGAGGATTTTTCATTTTCAGAGACTCTTCACTCCATGAGGGAGCACTTTAAATGGGAAGGCCAAGATTACTCTGACTCCAGGAAACGGCTTAGGGAATTCTTGTATTTGCCTCAGCATAGGCCTTAGCTATTCCTCCTGTGTTGAATGTGGTGGAGGATGTTTTTGCAGAGGCTTCTCTGAACCCTGATTCCTTGCCTCCTGCTCCTGTTAAGCCTGATAGGTATTATAGGGTGCCCGAGCTCATAAGTATTTGTTTAAGAGTCCCAGGGCGACCCAGAAACTGTTTCTCAGGGGCCTAAGGGTGTTAAAGCTTCTGTTGTTAAAATCCTGTACCCTCTGATAAAGAGGCTAGGGCTTTGGATAGGTGGGGTAAGAAAGTATATACTTCTTCCACTCTAGCCATGAGGGCTTGAATTGTCAATTCATCCATGCTGAAATATCAGAATTATCTCCTTTCACAATTGAAATCTAAGGTGGATGCTTGAAGGTATTGAGTGTAAAGAATTGCTGGATTTGGTTCATGTGTCTGAACAAGTGGGTAAGCATTCTTTGCAGTGTGGTTTTGATGCTGTTCAGGCCTCCTCGAGGTGGCTGCTACTAGTTCTGTTCTTCGCACATGCATGGTTGAAGGATCAGAATTTAGCTGAGCATGTTAAGACCAGGATTTTGGATGCTCCTTTACAGTCTGATGTGTTGTTTGGACCGCCTGTGGAAGCAGTTTTAAAGAAAATGGAGGACAAAGCTAAGTCTATGCAGACTGTTAAAGATTTTTGCAGGTGCAACCTCCGAAGTTTAGTAGAAATTGGCCTGCTAAGGGTGGACATATCCTGCTTATGGTTCCCAGTCTAGGCAGGGCTCAAGGTTCGTTTAGGCCTAGATCAGACAGTTCACCTGCTCAGACTTCTGGTGAGGGCAGGGGTCAGTCCTTTCGAGCAGCAGACATGACCCTGCTTTTTTTTCTGCCAGTGGACTCGTCTGGCAGCTCCTTTAAGATTGTCTCTTTTCAAAGAAAATTGGGATTTAATCACTCAAGACAGATGGGTGCTGGATATCATTCATCACGGGTACAGATTTTATTTCCACACAATGCCCCCTTTCAAAGGCATGCCAGATGTTCCTCCTCCACAAAGAAAAGAGGCTCTCAAGCAAGTTTCTCAGTTACTCCAGATAGGGGCTATTCAGCCAGTCCCTGTGCCAGAAAGGGGCTTCGATTTTATTCTCGCCTGTTCCTAGTACCAAAGAAGGGGAACACGTGGACCAAATTTATCTATCCTCAACACTTATCTGGACATTCCCAAGTTCAAGATGTTGACGTTACAGCAACTGCTGCTGGGCAAGGATCACTGGATGGTAACTTTGGATCTCGAAGCTTACCTTCATGTGCCCATAAGGCTAAGTTGCAGAAAGTATCTAACTGGAGATTTTCATTATCAGTTCTCTGCATTGCCCTTTGGCTTATCTACTAGTATTCACAAAGGTTCTGGCTCCAGTGATTTCAAGGCATTCAAATTTATCCTTACTTGGACGACTGCCTGATTCTGGCTCAAGAAAAGAACACCTTCTACAGCATCTGGAATATGTCATAGCAGTGCTAAGATGCCTAGGGTATTCTGTGAACGAAATAAAGTCCAGTCTAGTACCCTCTCAAGACATGTGCTTTCTGGGTGTGAGACTGAATACAGCAGCAGATGGCCGGACAAACAAAAGAGTCTGTCACTTTACTTCCATCAACTATCTCATCCAGTCCGTACTCACTACCAGGACAGTCCTTCAAGCATTAGGGTTCATGGCATCTTGTATTCTGGTGCTTCCCAATGCCAAACTGCATATGAGGAAGCTGCAATGGTATCTCAAAATGTATGGACACAGCACTGCCAAGATTTGGACACTGTCATTCAAATAATACCTTGCCTTCAAAAGGAATTCTTGTGGTGGGCTCAGGAATGTCACCTAAACAAGGGACTCTCTGTGACCGGCCAGAGGGAGTCAGATTTTAACGACAGATGCCTCGGACACTGCTTGGGAGCTCATCTAAATGGAAAGTGGATACAAGACAAGTGGCCTGCCAGACTACAGCATCTACATATCAACATGAAGGAGATGTTAGCAGTCCAGTTTGCATTGATGGCATTCAAGGAGTTACTTCTTCCAGGGCAGGTGTTGATTCTGACAGACAACACAACTGTCATGTGGTACATCAACAAGCAAGGGGAACACATTCTTATCCTCTATGCAGGCAAGCAATGATTTTATGGGGAGTGCTAAGCCTGCAACTGACTCTTCAGGCAGGTTTCTGCCAGGAGCACAGAACTCCCTAGCAGATGTTTTAAGCAGACAAATCATGGATCCCCACAGTGGAAACTGGATCTTCATGTATTTCAGAAATTGACAGTGTCATGGGGAACTCCAGACATAGATCTGTTCGCTTCTCCACTAAACCACCAGCTGCCAAAGTATTGCACAAAGGGTTTCATCACACAGCTTGGAAAGTGGATGCTCTGTCTTTCAGTTGGAAAAACCTTCATGTCTATGCCTTTCCACCTCTGCCTCTTCTTCCAAAGGTATTACTAAAGGTCAGACAGGACAGGCCAAGGATGATTTTGATAGCTCCAGATTGGCCTCGGCAACACTGGTACCCACTTCTAAGGAGTCTTGTAAAGAAGCCTCCATGGCCTTTTTCTCTGATTCCTCATCTGTTATCTCAGAAGGACGGTCATCTGCTCAATGTCAAGCTTCAATCTCTTCATCTCACAGCTTGGCATATTCTGTG
Source organism: Protopterus annectens (assembly GCF_019279795.1). Lineage (NCBI taxonomy): Eukaryota > Metazoa > Chordata > Ceratodontiformes > Protopteridae > Protopterus > Protopterus annectens. The sequence continues at coordinate 366,502,434 of NC_056751.1, forward strand.
TTGAAGCATGGTAGGTCTCAGCTTCCTCAACAAGTTTTAAATGTGATTATGGAAGCTAGAAGGCCTAGTACTAGAGAGAAAAATGGAAGAGATTTTTATTTTGGAGTACAGCAAAGAATTTGGAGATTTCAGAGCCTAATTTGAGTGTGGCTCTTCAATACCTTACTGAATTATTGGACAAAGGTTTGTCTTTCTCTTCCATAAAGATTCATGCTGCAGCAATTTCAGCTCACTATGATTGTGACCCACCTTTGTTTTCGCATCCTTTGTTCAAGCAGTTTCTTAGAGCTCCTACTCCTGCTTGGGATCTCAATTTTGTGTTGGAAAACTTACTCTACAACCTTTTGAGCCTGCAGCTACTGCTGAATTGAAATATTTGTCATGGAAGACTGCTTTTCTGTTGGCTATTACTTCTGCAAGAAGGGTGTCTGAGTTGGCAGTAGAGCCCTTTTTTTTTCCACAAGGACAGGGTATCATTTCCTTTATGCCTAAGGTGGTTTCTAGTGTGGCTTTAAACCAAACTATTCATTTGCCTACGTTTTGCAGATCCTCAAAATAAAGGGAAAAGATTTTGCACACTTTAGATGTACACAGGCAATTTTTGAGCAGGACTAAAGATTTTAGGCAGTCTCAGCAGTTACTTGTTTCTTTTGCTTTAAGTTCACAGGGCAAACCTGTGTCAAAACAAACTATTTCTAGGTGGATTGGCTTTTGCATTGCATTTTGTTATTCCCATCATGGCAAAGAGGTTCCAGCTGGGATTAGGCCTCATTCCACTAGGGCTACTGCCACTTCAACAGCATTTCTAAGGGGGGTGGCAACTAAGGATATTCTGGAAGCAGCTACTTGGAGTTCAGTGCTTACTTTCTCTAGGCATTATCACCTGCCTATACTCTAAGTCTAGAGCTGGTTTTGCCACAGCTGTTTTACAAGGCATGTTGTCAGCTCCTGCTACTTTATAATTTGCCAGCCTCCCTGCTTTGGGATTCTAAGGACTGCAGCAAGGGAAGACGAAGAACATAGTACAGTTTTGTACCTACCATAAATGTAGATGTTAGGTGCCTTTACATGATTATATTTTTGTATATATTTTACTGTATATATTGTACATGTTTATTGGTGCAGGTTGTTTTTGGGACTTGTCTTTTTGGGTCTTCTGACATCTGGGGCAAGAAAAGACTGAGGAAATGACGGGTCATGCGCATTAGTAATAGTCAGGACTGCAGCAAGGGAATCCTCGAACATCTACATTTATGGTAGGTACAAAACTGTACTGTTTGTCAAACTTACAACCTAATTGTCTTCAAAAAGTTTGATTGTCATAACCCCATATTGCTATTTTTTTTTACATTCTGTGTATTTAAATCTAGCTGTCTGTCTGTGTATCCATCTATCCAAGCAAAAGTATCTAGCATTCAAAATTAATCTTGTATGCTTTTACTAGGCTAATGGCTTCCTAACACACAATCCAGTTTCATTAATCAAGCATCATCAGTGTAATCTACAAACATATCAGAAATGTCTGTTTTTATATCCTCTGAACCAGATCACCTGATGACTTTGCCATTTTATTCAAAACTTTCAAAATTTCAAAAATAACTTTCAATGACTTTCAAAAATAAAGCATCTTAGAATTAATTTGAAACAGTAGCTTCATCAACTGTACTTAACTTCCAAAAAATATAAATACCAAAACAATTTGCCAAATCAACAATTTAACTATCTTTACAACAAAGTAGGTGGGGAAGATGCCTTCCCACTGGTATCACTGTAAACAGAGTAGGTGGGGAAGATGCCTTCCCACGGGCATCAATATATCATCCCCATGATTAATCTAGTTTCAGAGCACAGTGGTAGCTGTTCTTTTCCCTTTGGCATATGTGCTGCTTGGTCTATCAAAATGTAGAATGAAGGATTGGAGAACACAGGAATGTTGAAAGTCATTAGGCTGCCTCCCATGTTGCCGACCTTTACTACTGCGAGTGTTCAGTACAGGGAATGCCACTGTGCATTCGCACATATGTAGTCGATGATTCGAGTAGAGATTGTGCTACAGTGGGGATTAGGAAAGTACCCTTTTCCCCACTGTAGTGCAATCTCTGAGTTGGAATATATAATTTGCAGGGGGTGTGGGGGACTCAGGGGGGCTTACCCTTCTGCAAAAAGGTTACGTGCCGTGATTTGCAGTAATGAACTGCAAAAAGAATGCTGAAAGTGCGAATGCGATCTTTTTGCTACATGCATTTCAACATTCTGAACTAATTAGTATGCAGGAAGTGATTTTCCAAATTCAATATTATGAACAGTTTTTGTTGTGTCATTTGAACAACTGACAGTAAACCCTGCTGTTCTAGTTTCCACCACAATTTGTCCTTACAGTAGTCTATCCTCAGGTCTTATCTTCCACTCCACAAAGGGGATGGTGCTCCTTGTTTTGTGTTAGGAATAGATGATGTAGTCACTAATCAACAGAGCTCTTTTAAACAGTTGTGTGACTTGCTTATGTCATAGAATTGTTCTGTGCCACTTGTATTGTTTCTGAATACAAACGTCTCATATCAGGCCACAATCCAAGCATTATACATCCACAACAGCACATCAGTTACAACACACCACTAGACCCATAACTTGTGCTGAGGCTGTAAAGTAAAATTTGTTAAAGCCCCCTAGAACGCACTGTAAAAAAATCCCAGCCTCTAATATGCAAGGTAACACCTACCCCTTCTCCATTCACACATACTGCAAATTGACACAGCTCACCCAGAAGTCACCAGGAAAGCAGGCCTAAGCACATAAAGCTTCCTAAGTTTATTTCCACAAAAGAAAATGTTCTACTCATAGGTGACTCCATAGTTAGGCATACAGGTTGCATGCTTAGCAAACTGTACAAAAACATGGTAACTGTAAGCTGCTTGTATAGTTCTAGGATTCATGATGTCACAAGGGCCCTTAAACTAGACACCAGACAAATATATCTATGACCAAGTGGTGCATACCTGACAGTAAATAACCTGAGGTGCTCAACCCAGAGAAACATACACTGAGGGACATGATGGAACTTACTATATATGTATTAGAATTAGGGAAAACATTGGCCTTGAGTAGTATCTTGCCTTCACCAAGATTGATTCCTAGATACCAAGACTGGATAAGTGGTTTTAACATTTGGCTAAAAGGTTAGTGTCACTTTAAAGAGACCCAGTATGGATTTGATAGTAAATAAGGTTTCTTGTTTCTCCACATATGACTTACACCTCTCATACCAGGACTTCCACTTCTGGCTAAAGCCATAGCTGTCCCCATATTGCCTTGTTTAGGCAAAGTCCCCTTACTGGATGTTGCAACACAGCAAGCTCAAACTCACATTTGGAAAACTTAATGGTTGCACTTATCAATGCTGGGAATGTAAACGGAAAGATTCCAGAATTTGAGATCGCTCTGTAACTCAGTCACATATATACTTGTGTCGTTACTGAGACATTTATGTGCAACTGCATCATTCCCTGTATACCAGGGTTTAGAACCTGTCACACTTTTCTGTATTTGGCTAACTGTAGAGACTATCTGTATTTGTCAGGAAACAGTATTACCTCAGATCATATTACCCATGACACTACCTTGGAGCTGCTAGAGATCCAAATCACTCTTAACAATTTTCTCTTAACTATTAAATCATTGTCATAAAACTTGTATCTGCTCTTAACCTATGTTTTCATATTATGTCTAATTTTGGTGCAATTATTTAAACTGTATTTGTTTTTTGTATTATTATAGAGACTGTAAAGTTACTGTTCTTAATTTGTTTTGTAATCCTTTGGAGCTTTTCTCTCCAGGCCTCTACTGAAAATGGGCTCCTACCTAGTCGACTCTCCCAGTACTCAAATGTCAATAAATGAATCCAGCTATCACTTCTTTGTGTCCCAAAAAAGATCATGAATACCATGTTCACACCATTAAGGGTTTAAAAATAAAACCAAATAACTTCTTGCAAGGGGACTTCAAAAAATCCATACATTGATTGGCAGACATACCTCTAAAACAGATATGTTCAGCATTTCCTAGACTTTGTTAATAACAATGTACTAGAGAAATTTGTAAAACTACCCACTAGAGGCCCTAATATCGTTGAAGTGATCCTTACCAACATTGCCTCTATACCTCCTCACCCCTGGTTAAATCTGATCACAAATTAGTCATCCTGTCTGACAGGCTTATTGGTACTACCTCAACATTAAACGAGACTGTCTTTAGGGACTTCCCCAGTGCAAACTTACTTTGGCTTGCAGAAGACCTACATAAAATTCCCAACAATATTACACAAATGGACCCAAATAAGGGGGCTATCTCATTTAGCTCTGACTTTTACCAACAACTGAACAGCTGCATTTGCCCTAATTATAATGGTAAATTCAGGAGTAAACCTCTCTGGTAGAGCTAACTCCCACATTAATAAACTGTATAACAAAAGAAGGAAAATAAGAAAATGTTGTAAGGAATCCTCACCCCCCCCCCCACCTTAGCACTTACTGATACATGACAGCAAGGAGCTTAAGACCACTGTCAGAAAAAGTAAAATGGGTTATGACCTTGGGGTCTCTACAGATATTCAAGGAAACTTCAAACTTTTCTTCAGTTATGTCAGGAAATAAATGAATAATGTCTAATAATGTACTGACAGATACCCAAGGAAACTACAAACTTTTCTTCAGTTATGTCAGGAAATAAATGAATAATGTCTAATAATGTACTGAGCTCATCCATAATATCACACATACCAGTTTCAAGGATATAGCCAATATATTAGACAAATTTAGTGCTAACATTACTTCACCAACTCACATTGTCACCCCCCCAACTATCGATGAAAATTTAGTTTCTTCTGAAGTCACTTTGTAGCAGGTTTCAGAATCTATGTCAAAGGATAAAAATTATACTTCAGTGAGACCAGGCAACATACCAGACTGTATTCTCATCAGTACCAAGTATGCACTAGCCAAGCATCTTTTGAAACTGTTCTTTCTCAGGCTATAAACTGGGTTTGTGCCTGGTGCCTGGAAAACAGCCACCAGCCATTGTGACTGCCTTACACAAGGGTGGCCTGACTGGCCTCAGCCTTACCAGGATTATAATCAAAGCCAGGGAACATATCATAGTAGAATTCATTTATGCAGATGTAGGCAGTTTAACTGATTTAGACTTAATCTGTTCAGTTTTCTGAAAGGATGATCCTGTCTGAAGTAAGTTTCATTGAAAAGGTTATAGAAGCTGCAGACAGTGGTCTTGTCATGCACACACTGCTTTTCTTAATCTGGTTAAGGCTTTTGACCCTATCATCCTGGCTGGTATTACATAAAACAGACACACCTATTATATACACCTTTCTTGCTATATTTCTCACTATTTTCATGCAGTATACATTTTTAACAATAATTCATTCAAACATTACATAAATTGCTCAATTCCTGCCATCCCATAAACTTCACCCCTTCTCCTGAACACTGTTCTCACGTTCTCACAAATTCCATTTATTTCTGTATAATCTGCTCCTTTCGTTTTATAAAGATCTCACCTCCATTTCTTTTATCTCCTTTACAATACCCAGTATTTCAGTTACAGATGGTTTAGACTTTGATTTCTATTTTTTAGTAATTGCTTTTTTGGTAGCCAGTAGCATTAAACTTAGGAGGCCTTACTGTGTGTAGGCAATTCAGATCCTCTATCCCAGCTCAACAGAATAATTTCCTTAGTTTCAACCATTCACTCCCCAAACATTTGTGACAAAGTACTCTGTAATGAGTTTTTAAAATTTGCCAACTCATTTAACTCCCAAAAACATGTTCCCAATTACCTATTTCCCATCACACCTCCAGAATTTGCTGTCTACCTCAGGAAAAATTCTTGGAAGTTTGCTTGGGGGAATAAAATCTCTGTGCAAACACTTTAAAGCAAAGATCCTAGACATTCTGGACTTTGTTGCATATTTAAGAGCCTTACAGCTGTCCTCCCATTGTGCCTTCGTAAATTAACTTTCCAGTCCCAAGATCCAGTTGTTTCTAACCTCTATGATTGATTCTTATAATTATCATGTAATATTTTATATGCTTTGCTAATTAACCATTTTTAACAGCAGCTTCTCTTCTAGACTGAGCTAAAGACTGCCAGAGTTGATATTTCACATACTATTCACCTATCCCTTTCTTTTTACCTATATTCTGATATTAATTCCTGGTAAGGAAGGTAGTCTAAACTTTTACTTGGCTTCATCACTCTCTGTTACCCTTTCTTTTCTAACTATTTGTTTCTGAAAATCTTGGTTCATTTCCTAATTTTCTGTAGTAAATTCTAGCCTCCTCTTGCCCATTTTCTATAACCCTACGAAAAGTGATCCCTGTGGGAAAAATCTCCTTTCCCTATCCTCATGTTAGCTTAGGTCTTAGAATACTTATACTTTCTGGTACTTTATAAATATAACACATACACACACACACATTATATATATATATTAATTTATTTTATATATATAGTTGTTTTTATACTCCTTAAGGACCTACATCCAAAATCCTACTCTGTCCTTATTTTTCAAACCCCCCCCCACCATTTTATCACCATCCCTTTCCACATGATTTATAACTTCTGCATATGTAAGGTATACAAGCCTTAACTGCTTAGTGCTAAAGCATCCCTTTACATCAGGTATTTCTAAACCACCTTGTTCTATTGGGAGAATCAACAACTTATCCCACTTAACTTTTGCTCTATTTCCATCCCAAATAAATTTCTTCGATTCTTTATTATCATCCACAGATTCTCCTCTGATTGATAAAAATATGCCTGACTTGTGCGTAAAACTAAACATGTTAAAACATGCTCACTGCTTGTATCTTATTAGCATAACATTTACATCTTTGAATTTGTGAGCCTCTATTTTCTTTACCAATGGCTGTAAATATAACGCAAATAAAGGGGAAAGAGGACACCTCTACTCTGTTCCTCTGTTCAAACACAGCTTGTCAGAAAGGAATTCTCCAACTTCAGAGAACACTGTGGTCTAACCCTGTACAAACATGCAAATAACTGCATAGAAACAGCAGTACCAAATCCACATAAGCTTAAGACAAACTCCAAAAACAAGTCCACTTGGTGGACTTCCGGTATAAAAAGGTTGTATGATATAAGTAAGAAAATCTTTTCCAAAAATAGGAAGGACTATGCACAGCAGACAAAAAAAACTCCCCTGTGAGTCTCAACAAGCAATTCAGAGGACTAATCATGTCTACCAAAGCCAACTTCAAAGCAAAAATAGCCTCCAAGGCTAGGTTATTTTTCAGTGATGTACGCAACCTTAAGGGGTACACTCAACAGTGTGCTGAACTAATAGTAAATGGAACTTACTATACTGAACTAGGGGACAGAGCAAATTTGCTGACTGATAAATTTAACTTCAATTAAACTCCTATATCACCCCCCAGGGGGATATAGCAAATTTGTTGACTGATAAATTTAACTCCAATTAAACTCCTCTATCAACCTCCAGTTATCCCCCCAAGATCACCCTCTCTCATTTCTCCCTCCACATTTACTAAAGAACAAGTCTTCACTGCATTCTCCAAAGCTAAAAATTAAAAACACTGCATCAGTAGGTCCTTATAATATTCCAGGATGCATCCTAAATAGCTTGAAACAGAACCTGTCAGGCCCACTAGAATCTCTATTCAACTACAACCTCCAGATAAGCTTCATCTATAGGGAATAGAGGACTGCAACAGTCATCCCTCCAAACAAAATGGGCCCATCAACAGGCACGGGGATCTAAAGACCCATAAGTTTAAATAGTATTTTATGTAAGGCAGTTGAAAGAAATATTGTGGATTTCATCAACAAAGACATAGGAAATCTTCAAATGTTGGACCTATTCTAAATCAGTTTTGTCAAGCGCAGGTCATGCCTATTAAACCTAGTGGACTTCTTCAAGAAGATTACGAGAGCCATGGATGAGGGCACAATGGTGCATAGTGCCTGCCTTGACCTGTACAAAGGGGTGCACATATCCACACTCAGGTATTATAGACAAACTCACAAATTTAGGCATAATTCTCTGTCACCTGATGGATAGTCAAATGGCTTATGGCTGGATAGGACACACAAATTAGAGTAGGGGAATCCAGCTCTACTGTTAGTAGTGGTGGCTCACAGATCTTGGTACTGGGACCTCTCGTGTTCAGAATATACTTATCTGAAGCAAGGCAAATGTAGAGGGCCTTTGACTGACCAAATTTGCTGATGATTACAAGCTGGGTGCAATCACTGGATCCCTGAAAGATGCACATATCTTCCAGGAGGGTATGGCACAGACAAATAACTGGTTCCAAAGCCATGACCTAAACCTCAGTAAACAAAAATGCGTAATTATATCCTTTGGGAAGCTGACCATCCCTGCAAATTAACACATTGATAACATTCCCCTAAGAGTAGTCCCAGTGGTAAGAGACTTGGGGAACTCAGACTAACAGTAACCTGAACTTTGATCACCATGTGTCCATGGTAGTGAGAAAATCCTTCTACGTGGCACAGCTTATAAGTAAGGGCATGGCATCCACATCTAAGGAGATCTTAGTGCCACTATATGGAGCCCTAAGCAGACCAATAATCGAATACAATGCACCCTTCAGCAGGTACCTGACCAGGCATTTGCAACAGCTGGAGCAGCCACAGAAGTTCCTCACTAAAAGAATACAGGATGTAAATAATATGTCCTATGAGAACCACCTCAAAGCCCTGTCCCTGTACCCTGTCTCCTATAGACTACTGTGGGGCAATCTATGCTGCGTCTATATCACGTTATCGAAATCTTACTACATCGAATCAATAAAGGTTGAACTTTATTGATCGAAGTAGTAAAATATCGAATAACGTAAAAAAATAAAATAAATCAATAAAAATAAAAACTAACTAGTGTAGGCAGGGGAGCAAGCACCCCTGCACCCCCCACACCCTCCTACTTAAATATACCAACTCCGAGACCGCACTACATTTAGGTAAACGGAAATCTCCCCCTTACTGAAATTTCCATTTACTTGCATGATGTTCTGAACTTTCGACATTGTCTTGCCGACAATATTTTATTCGATATTGTCAGCTTACCACAATGTGAAGTAGACCCATCTATGCCTACTCTACAAGCATTCTCTGATGGATTTGGTGCACATTCACAAAACAAACAGGACTAGAATTACCTGAGCTAAGGATCTAAACCTTTTTTTAACAAGAAACATCTTTATTAAAATTTAACATAAGACATAGGCAATCATACATTTATATAAATTAAAATAAACTGTACTGACATAATTTTAGTTGCAAACGTTATACATCACTTATAATTTACCCAGTCATTGTCAGTCAAACATTACATAGCTTATTGAAATTCTGCCTTCTTTTAAATATCATTCCCCCTCTGTATATATTGTTCCCACAATTCCCACTTTTTTCTATGTAATTTGCTCCTACCCTTTTGTAAAGATCCTGATTCCAGTGTTTTATCTCTGTTACTATATTCATTACTTCCAGTACAGTTGTTTTAGACTTTCTAAGGATCTAAACCTTGTCTATGAAATAAACAAAACATGTTGGAGGGACAAGTATGTGTCTCGGAGGGACAAGTATGTGTCTCAGAGGTACCCCCTCTCTGGAGCAGACTCTCCATTCATGTGAAGCAGAGCTCTGCTCTTCACTAAACCTGTCCAAATACTGTTTGGACCAATGGATGGGAAATCACAAATTTACCCCGGCTTGTTGCCTGTGTTCCTTTTTAGGCAGGGGCAGCTTGTAGATGCCGTAAGGCACAGGTATATACCAAAGTTATTCTAGTTCATGAGCATTGATAAATGGGAAAATATGGGCATGAATGGCTATGCTTAAAAAGACTCTAGGAGCATTAGCCTATTAACCTCCTGTGATTCTGTGACCCTTAATTATTGCTTCTGATTCTTCCTATATCCTTGTAACTAACCCTATTATTCTATCTGGGAATACAAATGCTGCCATTGCCCTACTCATAAAATTCCAGCTGACTCTACTGAATGCTTTATCTGTATCAAGACCCACCAACAATTGTGTTTCTTACATTCTGCTTCTCTTTGAATTAACATTGTTCTATTAATTATGTTAAATGTTTCCCTCCCTTCCACAAAACCATATTGATCCCTATCAATTTTGTTAACACCTTTATCATTCTTTTAAATAATATAGATTATCTTAGCTAATATAGACAAACATTTATAATCATGGTTTAAAAATGAGATGGGTCTTTCTGAAGCTAGATTTGAAGGGTCTTTCCCCTATTTGAGTAATACAGTCACCACAGGTTTCTTACAAGAATGGGGCACCCCCCTTTTTAAAATACTGTTAAACAAAACCTTTCAGATGTGTGTTACTTTCTTCCTCCCAACTTTCAAACTTCCACAGGAATACAATCTATTCCCAGAGACTTCCATGCTGACTGATTATATGGGGTTGGAGCTGGTGTAATGGTTAGAATATTTGCCTCATAAGTACAAGGTACACATTTGATTCTGACCTCTGGTCACCATCTGGTTATTGGCTAGGCTTGTAATAGTCTGCACACACCGATTGCCTAGTATTTACCAGTGAAACTATATATCATAATTTGTATCTCGTATCTTCCTGTCTTAACTATTAAATGTTGAGCCTCATCTTCTTTTAATCTTGGCATAATTAAGCCTTCTATAAATATTTCAGTTTGTGTGTTTTCTTGGTTTCCACATTCCTCTACTTTATACAAATTTACATGACAGTTTCATGAAATATCTCTAATACTTCTGTAGGATCTCTAGATATTTTATTGGCAACAGCCCTCTCTACTTTCTGTTGCCTAAGTCATTGTGCTAAAAGTTTTTGTGCTCTGAAATTAAAAAAAAAAAAAAAGAATTGCTTAATTTTAACCTCTCTGAACTAATGCATATTATCAAAAAGCTGCCTTATTTTCCCTTCAACACTCTGCAGTTGTTCCTTTTCCTGTTTTGTGAAATTCCCTTTATGACAATGCTTTAACCTCTGTCAACCATGTTAAATAATTATAACTTTTTTCTCATGTCCCTTTCTCTCTCTTATTTATATCTGTTTTTAAACTCCATTTTTATTTTATTCCAGTCACTAGCTATCTCTTCTAATAAAATTTCTGTCTTCATTAATAGCTTTCAAATCATTTCTACTATCTGTTTCTTAAATTCCTCTCTTTTAAATGAGAAAATAGGAAAGCCCCAGTATCTCATTTTTACTTTATTACCCTGCATCTTTATCTTAGTTGTTATCATTGCATGATCTGAGATAATTAGTGAAAGTGTGTTAAAGCTCCCAATTAATTATACATTCCCCTGTGAAGTATAATTTCTATCCAATCTAACCCAGTTATTATACTTTGGGGAATAATACATAAATTCTGTTTGAGTTCCTTCAACTGAATTTACATATTCCATATCAAATATTCTCCTACATTTTTTCAGAAACTTACCTTATTTTGTTATATTTTCCCTTCAAGGTCACTCTGATATATCTTCACTAGAGTAAATCAAGTTTCATTTCCTACCCATAAATAATATTCTCTGTTGAAAGATGATTATTTCTCCAAGTATTATTTTAAGCTGCATAGTAACAGTTTTGGTGGAATATAAATACATGCCAACATAATCCCCCTCCCGTGTCAATAGTCCCTTACTACCACAAGTCTACCATTGTTTTTTTTTCTCTACTGTCACTAATTGGAGCCCCTTTAATGTTCTATATTACTCACATTTTCCTCTGTCCCTGATATTCTGCTGAATGTCCATCCTGAAATAAATTATTTTCCAAATTCGCATGCTCATTTTTATCCAACTGTGTCTCATGCAACATTGCTATTTGCACCCTACATTTTTTAATATAATTCAATACATTTTTCTTTTTTGTTCATACCTAAGACCATTTGTATGCCATGATAATATGGACAGAGTAGCCATTATGATAGAAAGTTTCACTACCACCAATTATTCATGACGGTTCTTTTATAGTTTCATAGGTATGTATCAGGTTATCTCCCCTTGCCGGCCATTTAGGTCTAGCCAGTATCCCTTTTTGTGCTCAAATTAACTTATCCCATTTGGCTAGAGATTGAGCATACCCATCGCTTGGTCAATAATTATATAATACCCCTATTGATTGCAACATAGGTGGTAGTATACTTAACACCAAGAGTGTGATAAGAGACCTTGGGACAGAGGTGGACAGTAGTCTCTCCTTTGATAATCACATCACCACAGTAGTCAGGGAATCCTTCTACATGGCACACCTCATCACAAAAGGTTCCTCATCCAGAAAAAAAGAGGTCATTGTTCCCCTCTACTCATCACTCATTAAACCCATTATAGAGTACAACACCCCTTTTGGTATGTACCTCACAAGACATCTACAACAACTGGAAAGGCCACAGAAATACCTCACAAAGAGGATTACCAGCCTCAAACAGATGCCCTATGCAGACTGTCTCAAAAAACTCCAGCTTTACTCTGTCGCATATTGCCTACTCAGAGGTGATCTCTGTCTAACATACAAAGCTATGTCAAACCCAGAGCTGTTGGACATGCTCCACTTAAAGAAGTCCCAATCCCTCCGAGCTACACGCTCTAGGGACCTAAACCTTGTCACCACAATAAACAGAACATGCCGGAGGGATAGATTCCTGTCCCAGAGACTTTCAATACTCTAGAATAAACTACCTATCTATATCAAACAAAGCTCCTCATTAGTACTCTTCAAGAAAAATCTTGATGATTGGATGGGAAATAGGAAATTCACCCTGAGGATCACTTCTGTGGCTCTGCTCGACAGTGGCACAGGAAAATTATTTTCTTGGGTGGTAAAAGCCAGGGTACCTTTTTGGCTGGGCTTGTATAGGCCCAAGGGCCAAGGGCCAATAGCCTAGTACCTACTTATGAACATATGAACCTATTGAGAAAAACTGTGATCATACCATAAGTGGTTTGAGGGGACCCATGCATGGGATAAAGCATTTAGGAGCTGCATCTGTCCATTAGTATTATGAGGGCAGTCCTGGGGTAAATGTTCTGTTTCCTATCCATAGATCTAAGTTGGGCTTGAAAATGGATGAGGATGAACTTCATTTTATGTGGATGGGGAGTCTGTTCGAGAGCAGCAGTATCCTCTGCTTGACATACCTGTCCCTCCAAACTGTTCTGCTGATGTTGCAGAAGAGATTTAGATCCCTAGACCAAATATTTTTGATGCCATTTGACTTGCTAATGTACAGTAAATCCAACAGTACAGGGTCAGAGGATGTCTTGTATGCCAGACGCCGGTCATCTCTTCGCAGTTTATAGGATACCGAACATAGTGACAGAGCTTTGTCTTGGTCCATGTAGAACATGTTTAGGCCTTGTATCCTTTTTAGTAAAGTATCTCTGTGGGCATTCTAGTTGCATGTGTCTGGGCAAATACATGCAAAAGGAGAAGTGCATTTTGATCCCTTTCCACTTTGAATAACGGGTTTCTGCTTGTGCTATGTATAGGAGTTTTAACTGTGTAGCTCTGAAATGCCCCTTCAAATCAAGTAATCCCAATCCACCCTGTTCTATTGGAAGAATCATATTATCCCACTTGATTCTTGCCATCTTCCCCTCCCAGATAAAATCCTTCAGCTCTTTATTGATGGTTGTCCACAACTTCTCCTTTCTCCTCTGGTTAATAAAAATATGCCTGACCTGTGTATAAGACTAAAGGGACTAAAAACATTTTAACTGCTTGTATCTTACTATCCATATCTATATAACAAAGTTTCCAATTTCTCAGTTTTTGTATTTTCTTTTTAGTCTCTTCCCACATATCCTTAGCTGCCACACCAGAATCATTTTAATCCATACTCCTAAGTACATCATTTTATCATGTCCCCATAAATATGAATATTGCTGAACAAATGTGTATGTGGGTACAACATTTACAGTTATTGCCTGTGTTTTAGCTTCATTAATTTTGTGTCCTGAAAAGATTTGAAACTGTCACAAAATGTTCCAAAACACTGAAATGTCCTTTTGTGGTTTTATCGGGTCTAAAATAATATCTTCTCCAAATAGCGCCAGCTTTTCTTGACTACCATACCAATTATATCCTTGATTTTTGGTGTCCCTTATTTTCTTTGCCATTAGTTCTAAATATAATGCAAATAACAAAGGGTAAAGAGGACACCCCTACCTCATTCCTCTGCTCAAGCAGTGATTATCATAGAATAACCCACCCACTTTAGTTTTTGCCTCTGAACCCTCATATATTCCCTGATCAACCTTATAATTTTATTAGGGGAATGCAAATGCTTCCTTTGCCCTGCTCATAAAGTCCCACCTTACTCTGTGAAATCAATGTTCTGTTAATGTTGTCAAATGTTTGATTCCCCTCCACAAAACAACATTGATTTATATTTATCAGTTTTGGCATCACTTTTGCCATTCTTTTAACCACTATAGACATAAAAACTTTATAATCATCATTTAGTATTGAAGTGTGCCTGCATGAAGCTTGAGCTGATGGATTTTTACCTTCTTTCAGTATTACAGCTACCACCACTTTCTTCCAGGATGTTGTCACTTCTCATATTAAATGCTGCTAAACAAAACTTTCCAGATCTTTATCATTCCTTCCCTCCTAGCTTCCAAATGTCTACAGGAATGCCATCTATTCCTAGGGACTTTCTTATAGATTAGTTATACATCACTATTTTTATCTCATCTCCTCCTATCCTGTTAGTAATTGAGCTTTGTCTCCCTCTAACCTTGGCATATTTAATTCTTCCATAAACATTTCCATTTGTACCTTTTCTTGATTTTCATATTTCCCTGCTTTATACAGACTTTCATAGAATTTCTGAAATATTTCAAATACTTCTACAAAATTTCTTGTTATCTTCCTTGTTATAGGCTCATTAAGCATGGTGACAGTCCTTTCTACTTTCTGTTGCCTGAGTCATTGTGGTAAACGTTTTGATGCTCCAGAGTTATTATAGAAAAACAGTTGCTTAACAGCAATCTTTCTAAACTCATGCATATTATTGAGGTAATCCCTTATTTTTTTAAGATTCTGTAGTTGCTCCTCTTCTTGTTCTGTGAGAGACCCCTGTCCTGCAGTATTTTAATATTTGTCAGTCCCTCTAAATAATTCTTGCTACTTTTTAACCATATCTCCCTTTCTTTATTTCCACCCTATTTTTAAGCTACACTTTAATTTTATCCCACTCACTAGTTATATTTTCAGAATAAATTTCTGTCTTCTCTAATAGCTGAATAATTTCCACTACCCATTCTTTAAATTTCTCCATTTTCAGCAGATAGGTAGGAAAATGCCAATATTTAATTTTTGTTTCATTACCCTGTGTTTTTATTTTAGTTATTATTTGTGCATGATCTGAAGACTGTGGTGGTGGTGCTGCGGTAGCATTGTTGTCTCACAGTAAGACGTTGTCCTGTTCAATTCTCAGCTAAAGCATTTTCTGTGTGGAGACATGCGTGAATGGGCATACCTTCGTTGAAGGTTGTGCATCAGGGCTGGCAACTCGGCATGTAAAACTCTACTGCCAATCATTAGCAGACCGGAGTTCTGCTGTGGCGACCCCTAACCGGGAAAAGCCGAAAGACACAACAACAATGGTGCATGATCTGAAATAGTTATCGAGTGTGTATCAGGACCTTCAGTTTTTGTCTTAGCTTTATAGCTCTCTCAGCTGTGAAAACACTTGAATATTTTCAGTAAGCATTATATTCTAGCCATTTTAATTTATCAGATTATCTCCATGGAGACATAAGGACCAGATACAGAGTAGCTGCTAAGCATACATTTAATTGCTAGAAAAAAGCTTTATAATAGTCATTGTTCTTTTTCATTTTCTTGCTTTCTCTTAAACATTTTACTAAATGAAGCTAAATGCCTTTATCCAGTCATTCCCCTATGCAAGAATGAGAAAAAGCACATCAAAATTTTCTTCGGTCATGATCCTTTGACCAGACTTTTTTTTTTTTTTACATTGCAGTGTCTACATTTCTTAAAACTGAACAAGGAGAAAGGCAGAAGAAGGGAGAGGAAAAAAAACAGGAGCGACTGTTTACATTAATATCTTCCTTACACTTCAAAATAACTTAGAAAACTTTACATTATAGCATGCAAAGAAAATCATGCACTATAAAAATATTACTTTTAAGAAAAAACATTTGTTTTACTTTCAGTTAACTTTTTCCCTTCTCTTCCCCTCCCCTAAGTATTTTTCCGAACATTAATGACATGAAGTAGGACATATGCATTAGAGTCCCCTACAAGTTTAACAAAGTCAGAAAAGTCCAGTATTTCCAGATTTTCTTGTTCTTTGATATTTCAAATATATAACTATTGCTTTGTAAACCCACATCTGTCAGTTTCCAAATTACTAGTTTTATTCCTGTTAATCTCCGTCTTCCATATCCGTCTCTGCTTCATTTCCAATGTACTCTCGATTCTTCTAGTCAACTCTTGTGCTTTTTTCCTTCTTTCAAGCATTTTCCATTGGAACATTGGAAAAGATTTTACTGGCACAGTCTCTCTATGGTCTTTAGTACCAGAAGAGCAAGAAGCAGAATCTCCTTCTGTTTCACAGCTCACTTTTTGCTGGACACACTTTTGTAGTTCTTCCTTAGCATGTACTTCGTTAAGAAATTATGTGCCTGCAGGGAAGAATATTTTGAAGATAGCTGGGTAAAGCAGGTTGAATCTCACACCTGCTTTCTCAACATTTCCTGAATAGTGGAATAAATTTAATCCTGTTTTGCCTGGTGTACAATGAATAATCCTACTCCACAAACAACGTGCTGTCTCCCACTTTTAGTACTTTGTCTTTCTACCACAGTTTTGTCAGAATCAACTCCTAATAGGATTGCATCTTTACTATTAAAGGTCTAGGTTGCTTTCTCATATCCAGGATTGGAACATACACACAATGTGCCCTTCGGTTAACAACTCCTGTTGTGTAATACCAGTCCAGTTACTTATTTGTGCTTCCATAAAATTAATACAGTCCATTCCTTCCAATTTCTGTGGTACATCAGAAAACCTCAGGTTTTCCCTATGTGCTCTGTCCTTCACATCTGTTATTTTTGAAACATTTCTTGTTGAGCAGCCTTTTCTTCATTTTGACCTCTGATTTTTGCAGTTTTATCACCTTGTTTGAATATCTGTTTAAAGTTTCTTCCATTTTTTCCAGTCTTCTTTTATTTGAATTGATATATTCCATCAACATTTCATTTATTTTAATCAGGTCTGTGTGCAGGTGTGTACTAGGCTGATGGCCCTGGGGCCTTTACAAGCCTAGCCATAGGATTACCCTGGCATCATGCCACCTGACCTTAGTTTCCAGTGCCCCTGTCAAGTAGAGCCACTGGAGTTATCCCCAGGGTGAATTTTGTCGACTTATATTTTCCTCTAGGTTACTGAAAGTCATGTCTGGAGCTTGCACTGCTTTTTATTGAAGAGCTGCAGTACTTTTCCCAGTCAATGTTGTTTCTTTACCTTTTGTAGCTGATTTTCTTTCAGGTCTTCTGCATTTCTTTTCTCCTAGCATCCAAGCAGTGCACTTACTAGCCAGTTGCTGAAATTTGCCCAAAAATATAAGTCCACTGGCTGTTTCTGCTGAATTTCTTTTTTCAGACTGGGAGAACTAGAATTAAGTTGTTACTCAAGGTTCAGCAGTCTTGCAAATGTCTACTAGTACTTGCTAGCTTTAATATACTTTACTGTGTGTTTCAAAACTTCAAAGTACACAAACATTGAACAGTTAAGGATCGATCCAGAAAGATCGAAGGCCAAAACACTTATATTTTTTGCTTGGTGACAAGCCCCCTGTACCCCATGTGTGGGGGCTGTGTGTCCAACACCTCCCATTAATTATATATACCAACTCTGAGATAATTTTACAGTGCAGAAAAGGGCAAATTCTTCAATTCGAACTGTGCACAATCTTGCATGGTCTGAAGACTGGCAGAAGTGGTCAAATGACTTTCGATCACTTCAGCAGATGTTAAACACATTTGAGATTAGGAACATTCGATTATATGGAGTGCTCTCTATTTAACATATACAACAGTAACTGATAAGACCCCACATTAAAATAGCCCTGACTGCACAGTATTCAAAACTACTTTACAATATAACATGTAATTTACATCTTAAATTTTATGCAACTAGTAATAAGAACAAAAAATGTTTTACTTACAGGTACTTCTTCATTCATTTCAACATATTTTAAAAACTATCAACATAAATTGAGGTATATGTTATGCAGTTCACCCACCAGTTTAACACAGTCAATAAAATGAAAGTTTCTCAGCCAGTTTTTCTTGCAAAATCACATTTTAGATGCATATTTCTATATCCAGTGGGACTGATATTTTAAAGTCTTGCATTTATTCACTAGTTTCAGTGTTCTTCTTTCTGATCATCCCATCTCCTAACAGCAGTCTCTAGTTCAAGTTCAATGTACTACTGATTCCCCCTAGTCAACTGCTGTGCTTCTTTCTGTTTATGAATCATTTTGTGTTGGAAGAGGGGAAAATGTTTTACTTGCAAAGTCTCTCTCTATGAGCTTTGTTATTGCAGAAGATGAAGAAGACGAGTCCCCTCTGTTTGTTGGCTTACTCTTTGTTGGATAAACTTTTTTATGTCTTCATTAACCTGATCTGTACAAAGATGTGTTTGATCCTTGAAAAAAATATTCTGAAGGCAGCTACATACAGTAGCTTGAATCTCACACCTTCTTTTTGACACTCCCAGATTGCTGGGATAAACTTGATATTCATCTGCCTGGTATACAGTGACTAACTATTTTCCACACATACTCTGCTGTCACCAATTTTTAATCCTTTTTCCTTCTGCACAGTTTTGTCACTAGTAAGTCTTTCTCCTGGTATGATTGCATCTTTACTATTATAGATCTTGGCTGGTTTCTTATAGTCAGATTTGGAGCATACACACAATGTAACATCCCAATTAACAAATCTGCTGTGGACCACCAGTCCAATTTCGTATTTTTACTTTCAAAAAATTAATGCAATCTGTTCTTTCCAGTTTCTCCGGTATAGCAGACAATCTCAGTTTTATTCTGCATTAGCTTTTAACACTACTATTTTTGAAACAGGTCTTCACAAGAAGCCTCATACTCAGCCAGTCTTTTCTTGTTTCTGTCTCTGATTTTTGCATTTTTTTCCTTTCATCCAAATAGCTAGTTTAAACTTCTTCTAGTCTCCAGCCTTTCATTATTTGTCTTGATATATTCTTTCAGTGTTTCAGTTACATGAAGCACAAGCAAATGCATTTTGTTTATTTTGTTCTCTAAATTATTGGATGCCTTCTCCTGTACTAAAGCTGAAACTTGAACTGTTTTTTGCTGAACAGCTGCAATGTTCTTCCCAGTCAGAGTTTTATCTTCTCGGTTTCTGGCTGATTCTCTCCCAAGTTCTAAAAATGTCATGTTATGTTGTCCAATCTTGCCTTCAGTCTTGCTGTTTGGGTTCGAAGACGAAACCTCGGCTCCAACTCAGCCTATACTAAAGCTCGAGAGCTTCTACTGGGTCGAGGCTGAGTCCTATCCCATGGTGCTTAGCAGCTATTCTGCAGATCTTGTTTGCTGCTTGAAGCTTCAGGATTGTCTTCACTGGCTCAGGCTTGAAATTTTTAATATTTTATATGTTTTATAATAATTACTGTCTAATTTTTAGCTGTTTTTACTCACTAGTTCTATCGTAATAGCCTTGTGCTATTTTAGCCTTTCTAAACCTTGTAAGTTTATCTTTGTGGCTATCTTTTTCTTTGGGCCTTGTTGCCTCCTCAAGAATCCATTTAAATTAGAGGATTCTTGATCCCTTTTCTTCCTTTCCCTTTTAGGAGTACTCCATTTACATTAGCGGCATCTATTCCGGTGGAGGAGATAGTCATTCAACTTAGAGACTTCTCCTCCCCCTTTTCTTCTCTTTATAAAAAAATAATAATAATACCTTATTTTAGATACCTTGTTTTGCTGTTTTCTCTTTTTATAAAAGTTATAGTTTTTGTTCTAACTTTTATTGAGAATTTTTTTCCTTATAGCTAGCATGTCTAAGGAACACAAGTCAGGATTCAAGAAGTGTGATTCCTGCACTCAGAAGATGTCTGTTACTGACAAACACACTAGTTGTGTGTACTGTCTGGGTCCACTTCATCTTCAAGACTCCTGCTCCATTTGTCATAGTTTTGGTGCCAGGGTCTTGCAGGAGAGGAGGAATAAGCTTATACTGAGAGGCTTATTAAAAGTGGATGAAGGAAATCAGACAAGACTCAAAAGTCTGCTTCATTGGCTCCAGTGTCTGAGCCAACAAGCAGCACCAAACATGATGCTTTTTCAGCTCCGAAAGCTGTTGGAGCTGAGAAACATAGTTCTTCCTTGGCTCCATCTGTCTCATCGGAGCCATTGCAGAGCTAAAAGAGGAGCTGGTCACTGTCTTTGGAGCCTGTTTGCTCTGTGCCGGTGTCTCCTTTATTAAAGTTGGTGGCAGGTAGCCATAAGTCTTCCAGTCATTCCTCTAGATCCTCCAGGTTATTGGATGATGACGTGGAGTGGGTAGTGAAGAGGTCGCTTTGGACCCGGGCCCTAGCTGAAATTCTCTCAAGCCCAGCCCATCGGATCTTGGAGCCGACAACAGTACTTACTACTATGCCTATTCCTCCTCCAACTCAAATGAGTTTGGAGCCAGAGAGTATGGAAGTCATTGTGTTGGATCCACTGGAGCCAGTAATCACTACTGATATCTTAGCTCCAATGTCTGCCCCAGTTTCCTGGATGCTTTTGTCCATCAAGGGACCTGGGGGGGCTGACAATCCCTGGTCAGCTCCGGGGGAGGGAGAGTCAAGTCGGACCCTTATCAGAGCCAGCTCTCCCACTTGGCGCCTCAGCTCAGGTGAGTTTGGCTCCCACTTCTGCCTCAGAGTCACCCTCCTCAGTGCCGAGGAGATCTCCTGGCCTCTCAGGGCCAGAATCTCTTTTGGCCCAGGACCATGGTGCCTTCGAGGTGATGCAGAGTGTGCTCTCAACTGAGTCTGCTCCAGCTTCGGCTCCAGTCTCACTTCCCCCTAAGGGACCAGTGTCCACCTCTTCATTACTTCTCCATCACCCACAGAGTAGAGAGCCAGTGCCTCAGGAAGCCACAATGGGTGGATCCTTCTCTTCTGATACCTCCCTGGAACATCCCCCCAAGGAGGTCTCTCAGAAGAGACAGTGTAAGAAGAAGCACATAGACTCCCCTCAGTCTGTCACTTCTGATACCAACTTAGAGGATTCAGAAGGGTCCCCAAGGTCACCCTCTGAGGATGTCTCTTTTTCAGACATCCTGGAGATCCTTAAACAGTGGGGTGGCTGGAAGTCCCTTTCCCCTTCTGAAGATGAGTTGGTATACCTGGAGGCATTTAGCTCTCGCCCCTCCACCTCTTGGGTGTCTCCACCTTTCGACCCTCCCCTGGGTTTGGTGAGCCGGAAGGTGTGGAACTCCCTGGACTCGGTGGACCCCATTCTACGGAGGCCTAATAAGTTCATTATGGCCCCAGAAGATAGGCAGTATTTAACTAAAGGGGTTCCTATAGATGCAATGGTGGTGGCAGCAGCCCCCAAAAAGGAGTTAGCTGAAACTTCTGAATCTGTTCATACACTGAACAAGGATTCTCATACAATGGACAGATACAGGAAGCATATGTTCTCTTCAGCAGCCTTTACATTATGGTCGCTGAATTATTTGTCACATTTCACGCGACTTCAGAGGGATCTCCTAAAAGAGCTAGGAGATACCCTGCAAGGTGCTTCAACCCAGGACTTATCTGATAAGGTTAACTCCCAGCTTGCAACCTTAACCTCCATACCTAACTCCTCCATGTGGCTCATATCTTATGCAGCTGATGGAGTGAGCAGAGCAGCAGGCACAGGAATAGCTGTTCATAGACATTCTTGGATGGACCTTTGTGAGTTTGCTGAACCCTTCCATTCTTCCCTTATTGATACTCTCTTTGATGGCTCATCATTGTTCGGGCCTAAAGTAAAAGACAGTCCCACCAGGAGCCAACAAGATGGTAAGACTCTGTCTGCCAGTGGAGTCCATTTTTCCACCCCTACCAGACCTTATCGTAAAGGTCAAAAGAGTGGAAAAATGTGGTTCTGTAAATCCAAAGGAGCCTTATCTGACACTCATAGTGATCCTTCCACCAGGTGCAGAGGGGGAAACAGTGGAAGATGCCATCCACACAGCGGAGGGGGTCCGCAAAACCATGGTGACAGAGATACGTTCTCTGGTAGGCCCTTCCAGCACTCCTGAAAGGAGGCCCACCTGTCCACCTCTGGAGGCAGTCAGGGGGAGAATATCACTGTACCCAGAAGCCTGGCTGAATTTGACGCAAGACAAATGGGTACAGTCCATTATATCCAGAGGAAACAACATCCCCTTCCAATGTACACCTCAGCTACCAAAGGCTATCCCAGACATTCCACCCGGTCAAAGGGATCAAGCAACACTAGAAATACAAAAGT
This sequence comes from Protopterus annectens, assembly GCF_019279795.1. NCBI lineage: Eukaryota > Metazoa > Chordata > Ceratodontiformes > Protopteridae > Protopterus > Protopterus annectens. Next base: position 366,525,052 of record NC_056751.1, read on the forward strand.
TGCTAGAAAAAAAGAGTCATCCAAGAAGTCCTCGCAGACCAACTAGGATCCAGAATTTACTCAAGGTTCTTTTTAGTTCCAAAAAAGACAGGGGACTGGAGACCCATATTGGATCTCAGCAGACTAAACAAGTAGGTGAAAAAGTCAAAGTTCTGGATGGTAACACTGCAGTCTATACTCCCTTTTCTGGGAAAAGACAACTGGATGTGCTCATTAGATCTTCAGGACACGTACTACCACATAAAGATGGACAGGCGCTCAAGAAGATTTCTACGCTTCCGGCTGGGAGCCAGTCATTACCAGTTCAGAGCTCTGCCATTTGGACTCACCACAGCCCCCAGGGGTGTTTACCAAATGCATGGCAGTAGTCATGGCTTATCTGAGATGTCAAGGATTCCAGGTGTTTCTATACTTAGATGACTGGCTCCTAACTGCCACTACCAAGCAACTACTGATCAAAGCAAGAGATTACAACATCCATCTCTTCTCAAAACTATGGCATTACTAAAAATACAGAAAAATCGGCCTTGTTGCCATCACAGAATATTGCATTCATTGGTGCAGATTTAAATACAAATGACATGTTGGCAAGGCTACCTCAAGAAAGGATACAGACGCTATGCATTCATTATTTTACTCATCAAGAACAGAGTACAGGCACGATTTCTGCTAAAAGTCCTAGGCTCTATGGCAGTGATGATAACACTACTTCCCATGGCATGACTTCACATGAGAAAACTGCAGTGGCTACCTTTCGCACAATGGTCCATGCAGGAGTTACCCATGTCTCACGAAATTTTCATAACTCAACTCTTGCAAGCAGGACCTACTTTGGTGGGTTCAGTCCACTAAGGTAACAATGGGCAGACCATTTGTACTTCCTCAACCTATCACTACAGTAACCACGGATGCATCCCAGATAGGGTGGGGTGGGCATTATCTGGAACAGACAGTCCAAGGTGTTTGGAAAGATCATGAGTACCATTTGCATATCAATGTTTTAGAGATGAGGGCCATACTTCTGGTGTTGCAAGCACTTCAGGACTCTCTTCCCACGGGGACTATTGCAATTTAGACAGACGATATGTCAGTGGTATGGTACATCAACAAACAGGGGGAACCAGATCCTACCCTCTATGTCAAGATGCCCAAAGAGTATGGCAGTGGGCGAGATCTTCTCAATGCTTTCTGACAGCAACCCATATCACAGGGAAATCCAACATTATAGCAGGCAGGCTAAGCCGAGCGATTGTCATGCCTCACGAGTGGTCCCTCAGTCAGGAAGTTGTGAATCAAATTTTTCACAAATGGGGCCAGCCTTGCTGTGACCTTTTTGCCACTCCCTTCAATTCCAAATGCAGCAACTACTTTGCCCTAATTTCCCCTCCAGGAGAGTCACCGAGGGATGCTCTGGTTCACGATTGTCCCCTGGGTTTTCTTTATGCCTTTCCCTTGTTTCCCTTGATTCCAAAGGTCATACAGAAAACAAAGTTGTTGAGCCACAGGCTAATTCTCATTGTGCCATACTGGCCTCTTTAGATTTGGTTCCCCTTTCTTTGGCCCTACCTTCAGGAGGACCCATGGTTCCTGGACCCAGTGCCGGATCTTCTGACGCATCAGTCAGGAATGCTCCATCCTCCACTCCACACCCTCAAGCTGACAGCTTGGCTTCTCCACTTCCGCTCTTAGCCAGGCTTCTGGAATTGTCCTCTGTAGTTCATCACATTCTAGTCTCTTTGCACAAGCAGACGACTAGGAATCTCTATGCAAGCAAATGGAAGAGGTTCTCTTGTTGGGCTGACAAAAGACATATAGATAATTTTACAGCATCTATATCTGTAATCCTGGGATTTCTAACAGAAACCTTTAATCAAGGGGCAGCGGCAGCCACTATTCAAGGTCAATTAGCTGCTATTTCTAATTATCATGTGGGAGAATCATGATTTAGTCTAATGTCTCAAGACTATGCAAAGCCTTCCTAAAAGGTACCTTTCTGTTAAGTCCTCCCTTCAAAGAACCTTCTCCTCCTTGGAACCTCAATCTAGTATTATCATCTTTGATTCTGCCCCCTTTTGAACCAGCATCATCTTGTTAATTAAAATTGTTGTCTTGGAAAACACTCTTCATGACAGCAATTACTTCAGCCAGGAGAGTATCAGAGTTGCAAGCCTTGTCTATCCGTCCCCCTTATTTGATCTTCCATAAATATAGAGTTTCCCTCAGAACAAATCCTTCCTTCTTACCAAAAGTTTGTTCTCAAGCCAATTTAAACCAGAATATAGAATGTGTTTTTTCCAAACTATGGCAACAAGGCAGAGTATAATCTCCACCAACTAGATGTGCATAGACAGTTACGTTTTTAATTGCACAGGACCAAACAGCTTAGAAAGTCAGACCAATTGTTTGTCTCCTATTCAGAAAATAAAAACGGTTTGGCAATCTCAAAAGTTACTTTGTCCAAATGGCTTACTGAAACCATCACATATGTCTATGATTCCCATAATAAGGAACCACCAGGGAAAATCAAAGGGCATTCAACTAGAGCGGTATCTACCTCCTTTGCCTTTTAATCCAGACTTCCACTGGATTCAATTTGTGCTGCTGCTACATGGGTTAACCCTCATACATTTATTACTCATTACAAAGTAGATGTGGCCTTCTGGAACAGGGCATCCTTTGGTTCCACTACCCTGAGGAGTTTATTTCCTTGAGCCACCCAAGAAAAAGGTGCTGGGGACTCTGTCCCAAACAAGACTGAAGGCAAGATGGGACAACATAACAGAAAGAAGCTATGTACTCACCATAATGTTCCATGTTTGTTGTCCAGTATCACGCCTTCAGTCTTGCGTCCCTCCCAGCCATCCCCCTCCTGGAGTATCTAGAGGAATGTTTCTCAGAAATTGGCAGATAAGGTCTTGCCTTTTCTTGTTAATCCATTTGACAATATGTTTTTTGAGATATTATCCTTTTGGATATTGCAATTATCATAGGAACCTTCCTTCTCAAATGAGATCTGGGGAATACCAACCGAAGAACAGAAGGCTCGACCGTTGCAAAGGAATAGCCACAAAGTAAATATATATTAGCGCTTTCTTCCACTTTATTTAAAATGTGAACTTCATCAGAAAAACGGGAACTCTCCCATGTTCCCGTTTTTATACAGGGAAAACAGGAAATGATGTAAAATGACAAATAAATAAATAAATGATGAATGACCTCAAAATATTGATGTACAGTTATATATCCATAATTGCATCACCATGTCATGACGCTACAATAAAACAGTCAAAAATGTGACATATTCATTCCTAATGTACTGTAAACACTACCTTACCAATAAAAAATATTGTGTTGTAAACTTATTTACATAAAACACTCCCTTATAATTTATGTCTGATATTATAAATAGATCATACCTACATATTAACTTTTCATAGATATTCAACAATGACCAAATACGACATTGATTAATATAATATGAAAATATCGGTGTATACGGTATTATACTTGATTATATATACATGTTCTAATAAGTTACTGGAACAAATGTTTTCATAATATGCCTTCGTAAATAAATATTAATACAATGTGAATGTGAATTTAATCAAAAAGTTCATTAATCTTGCATGTATGGAGCATGTATATATAAGTTCATAAATTGAATAAAAATCTTGAACTAATAAAAAATACGAAAAAAATACAAAAAAATAAACATTGGTTCATACTAATACTCTTCTAACCTCAAACATTAAATGAATAATATCATGTACTCCTGACGGAGCACAAAGGACTAAAAAAGTCAAACTAGACAATCAAAATTAGATAGTAAAAATGAATAAGTGACCACCTGATCATGATAATAATGTATTAAAAATGTTATTCTACCTATACAATAGAAAACATTTAATATTTATGGTGTCGTTTAACCCTGGAGGTGAATTGGCCCCTAATAATAGCTGCCACAGAGTCTCCCTTTGTTCTAATCTGTTGTTGGTGTCTCCCATCAACACTCCTTTGTCTATTTGATCTAATACAAAAAATTCAAACTTCTTGAAATCATCACAAATCAAAGCATGTCTTGCCAAAGAATTATTCGTATCTTTGTTTTTGATTGCCAAGACGTGTTCATAAATACGTCTTTTCAGTGATCTTATTGTTTTACCGATGTAGTAACTACCACATGTGACGCATATCGCCAAATAAACCACGTGGTCACTGTTGCAATTATAATATTTGTGTGCCCAAAAGGTTCTATTCATGTGTTTTAATGTCACAAATGAAGTTTTGCTGATATAACGACACTGCTTGCAATCTTTACATGAGAAGGTTCCTTGTTTGTTACTTACTGTTCTAATAGTTGTCTCTCTAGTGTAATTTTTATTTTCTAATATTTTCTTGACGTTTGTCACATTTCTATAAGTAAATTTTGGTGTTGACCCCAAACTTGACGTGAGATCTCTATTCCCTAATATTATCCTCCAGGGGGAATAGCCAATAAGCACCATGGGATAGGACGCAGCCTCGAACCAGTAGAAGCTCTCGTGCTTTAGTATAGGCTGAGTCAGAGCTGAGGTTTCGGCTCTGAACCCAAACAGCAAGACTGAAGGCAAGATACTGGATAACAAACATGGAACGTTATGGTGAGTACATAACTTCTTTTTTCTTGCTGGCATCTAGACAGTGCAGTTACTAGCCAGTAACTGAATTTTGCAGTAATAGTTTCACTGGCCCATTTTTTCACAGTTTTTATTTTTATACTTGGAGAGCTCAAATAAACCTACATTGTGTGTAGCCATCTTGCAAGTCAATGCAAATCCTTATGTTTGCAACTGGATTGTAAATTAGCTATCTAACAGATCCCAGGTTGTGAAAGTTACTGGTACCCTCTCTAAACATAAAATTGTAATTAATGGAATACCACAGGGATTAGTGCCAGGTTCTCTCCTGTTTGACATTTATTTTGGAGATATCCAGCAGAATATCCCAGAAGTGTAGTTGATAAAGTTTGCTGATGACTGTATCAAAACGGTTTCAAGCTAAATACAAAGTAAAATGTGGTGTAGTACTGTTCAGCTAAAAATCTGCCCCCCACCTCATATGTTATGAATTGTACTTCTTTTCAGACAGATATGATCATATGAGACCAAGGATCTTATGTGTTTAATTCTGTCTTCTTTGATCATCATGTTTCAACCATAGTCGGGAAATCATACTGTTTGGCCCAGTTAATTTCCAAAGGAGTATCTTCATGGTCCAAAGAAGTCATCTAACACTGTACTATTATCTTATCTATGATCTTATCTTTTCAGACCCAGTTTTGAATACAGTGCTCCCTTTGGTATGCACAAATTCAAGTATATTGTTCAATGGGAAAGACACCAAAGACTTCTAACCAAGAAGGCTAAAAGTCTTAAATCCAAACTGATTAACGTGCATTTACTCACACTCAGTATCCCAGCAGCTGTTCTGAGGTGAACTGTGCTTAGCTTTTTAAGCCATAAAAGGCCTAATCCTATCTGGCCACCTATTTCTTCAGCAAACCAGTGGCTTTGCCAAGATGCAAACTGAAGACCTAAATCTGCACAAGCAAATACTAAGACTTTCTGGAGGCTAAGTTCCTAATTCAATATATTGCCAGCATATGGAACGTTACCACAACACATCAACCAATGTACTAGTTTGGCTACCTTTAAAGCTAATTTTGTTGTTTGGCTAGAAGGTATATTGTACAACCCTTCTCAGTTTGGGAGGTAATCATTATTAAGTGCTTGTGAAAGGTAACAAGAACTTTTAAGTTTGTCTACTCAAAGTTATATGGCTAGGCATCTTGGTACCATCTTGAACGCTTGACTAGTATTGTTCCTAATGTCCGTCCTATATTGTAGAATTCAGTATAGTCACTGATGCCATGACATACACTGTTCACTGCTGTTCATGGCATGTGTGCATCTGGCATACTTCCTTCAGTTTTGTTTGGGGCCGTTTGTATATTCTGCTACTGACAAAATAATTCCAGACTATGCATCCCTCATTCAGGTAGTCTACTGTACACCCTCTTAATGAAAATCATCAGTAGCAGTTAGAAGGAAGTTGTCACAAGATCAAAGCCTGGAATGAAAGCTCTAAAATACATCAGTGTTGTGTATAGTAAATTTCAACAAAGAGAATCAAGGTGATGATGTCTGGGATAACTTCATCTTTGATATCACGTTCATTTAAGTAAGTGTTTGATTCCAGAACACTATAGAAAATGCAAATAAAGTATGAACATTCAAACAATAAAATACAAAAGAAAAATATTTTGTTCTGTTATGTTACTGCAGAAAACACAAGTTTGAAATGAAAAAAATTAACATTATAGAAATTGAAATAGTATATCTGAATAAACAAATATTGCCAAAACTCAAAAACTTTCAAACGTACACTAAGGGATAAAGACAAATTGTCTGCAGCAAACTAAAATTCAAGTCATGGGCTAGATTTTCAGTAATGCTTTGTTAAATGTAGGTTTTCCTTATCATTCTAAGCTTTTCCTATTCAGAGACTATACCACTGCTGAGGTTTTCCCCTCATGGGAACCTTCATACAGAGGATGGTCACGCAGGTAGAGCTGCATGCTAACACTGCAGGGGAGAGTGTCTAATGCCAATCAGTCATGTGCTCACCCTGGAAATACCTTTGGCTCCTGATTTTCTCTGCAGAGGTTAAATTTTATTCTAGGAGGAAAAAGTGACCACCATAAAAACACAGCAGTCACATTCACTCCAGTGAGAGTACTCGTAGTGCAGATAGATTCAGTGAAAATTTGTGTGTACTTGTATGTATGAGTGCGCATATGTGTGTGTACACACACATGCACATGTATATGCAGCAGCATGAATAAAGGTAGATGTGTATGTGTGTGTCTGCTTCGGTGGTCACATTGGGATGTATTTAGTGTGCGCCTGGCTGGACACAATTGGGAGGTTAGGACGGAAATTGATTCTCTGGATGTGTGTGTGTGTGTGTGTGTGTGTGTGTTTTCTCAGTATTGGGGGGTATATTTGCTACATGATGCAGGGGCTACGTGGGACTACACTACCATAGTCAGGTCTGACAGTTCTACTGCTTGATTCAGAGACATGGTAATGAGGTCTTTCTAATTGTGGCCATACCTGTGTGTGAATCACATTTTCTCACTTCCATGCTAATTAATCCAACTGCGTTGGGAAAGTAGCTCAAGTGGTGAACGTTGTTCTGAGTCCTAGGGCTTGTTTATAAAACATAATGCACATTGATAATAATATACAGTATTTAATCTGCCAATGTTCTTAATGTTTTCTTAGTTCAAAGAATGGCAACTTCCAGACATCTCAAGGAATAACTGCAAACTAAGAGTCTAAGAACAAGGAAGACAGCAGCAGCATAATGTTGATAATTAATTTCCATAGAGCCAATCCACACACAGTCCTACGTTCATGTTTCCAAGCTACAGACTCTAGAGTACATTGCATAAATGAGATGTCATTACAATTACAAAAACAGTAAGGAAATATTTATCCATAAAGAGATCAGTTCAATAAATTGATGAAATCCATATGCATTTCCTCAACACGACTCTACAAATATCTTTATTAGTGAAAGTCTAATAAACTAATGTTATACATTGTTCAGATATCAATCCACATGCAAAATACTACAAAATGGCAACTACAAACAGGGTTCATCAGGTTACAAGCAGTCCATATTGCAAAAAGTAAACAGGAACACACCAGTGGTAAGAAATTCAGCATCTTCGGATCGAATTAAAGGAATTCACAGATATTCTAAAATAGTGTAATAATGTAGTAAGGCAGTGGCACTGAAACATGCTGAAGCACTATTAGAAAATGCAAGTGAGCTGGTAAAACAACTAACATGACAACACCAGCATGGAGTACCTCTGGCTACCTCAACAAATTAAATGGCCATACATCATTGTGGATAGCGAAAACACTAATATAAGTCTATAGACAAAAAGTAAACAGAAGACAGATTAAAACAGTTCTAAGCAGCCAGCTGCTGTAATCTTGGATGCACTGCAGAGAGGGGTGGGAAAGGGTCGAGGATAAGTCAAAATACCTAGGAACTAATGACATTTACTTCTTTCAGCAGGCTTGAATGTAAGTAGCAGGAATTACCACTGCCATGTTCCATCCATCCCAACAGTACCTCTCCAGTTTCAGAGGAGTGGTCGTTCAGTCCAGGTTTAGTTTAAAATTGTTAGAGGTCTTCGGTAACCTGATGGGTGATAGAGATGTAGGGATGAATATCAGAAATAGAGGCGACAAGGGAGTAAGGTGATTGCTGGGAGATAGGATCTAGAATCATCAATTACATTTTAACTATAGTTTCTATCCTGACATTCTGAATAGCACTTGCCCAGCTTGCTATCATATTTGCAGTGAAATAAAATGTTCTTATGTCTGTGGCCAGGGTGTTCATATATTACTGTAGTAACTATGCCCTGTTTATTGAGAACTAACATTCAGTTTGTAAAATGGAACAAACACAGGAAGGAAACAGAACAGTATGCTGGCTTCTTATGGACTAAATAGAATGATTCTTTTGATATTGACTTTTATGTGCATGGCTAGGAAAGTATGGCTGACAGTGAATGTATACTTGGGAGAAAATGACTACTGCTTCTCCAAGCGTCCTTTGAACACACAGTTTGCTGTATGAAAAAAATGTTATGAATTGGTACTACTTTGCCTATTGGAAATAAAGTGCAATTATAGTTGAAGGGTGGTAGTAGAGTTTACACACAAAAGAAAGCAGATTTTTTTTTTGAGCGTAGCGCACTAAAGATAAGCTTTATAAGGATAGCAAACTCAAAAACGTTCTACAGTAATGGTGTCTTTCTTATCTCAGTATATTATTACATTGTTTATAAATAGGTAAATAAACACAAAAAGGAGTACCACCCGACTCAGACAGCAAAATGAGTCCTGCACTCCAAGAGTGTACCCTCGAACCAGACTGCAGTTAGATATGTGAATAAAATCAGTGGAATGCAAGTCCAAAAAATCCAACGTTAGAAACCACAGATGGTCAAAGCTTCAACGATAGTTCTTTTATTCATGAAACAGACAGAAATTCAAGTAAAATCCAAGCGCTTTCGCCTGAGTAGTCTCAGGCTTTTTCAAGGTTAATTAAGTATATGGCCTTACTGCTTTTATATTCAGCTTAATAGGCCTAATAAAATAATTAATTACAATCAATCAACCTTTAAAGTGCAACAGTGCTTTACTGAACATTTTTTCTTACTTCAGACTGTGAATGTTCTTCAGTCTCACACTGCTTTGTGTGTTCATTTAGGATGAATTATAATATTTAATCCATAAGAAATTGATACATCTGGTTTACAAATATGCTTAGAACAGAGAAGACTGCCAGTTGTTTAAACTTAATATGCAAATGTGTTAAAAAATTTTTTAATGAATTAAAAAATGAACTTCAAAACCTTTAAAAGGTGTATTAAACTTGCTTACTTACACTAGAAAAACAGAAGGTAGACCATGTATAAATTATATGTATAAATATGGTACATAAAATTCTAAAAATTGTTTTTAATATAATAATTTAAACTTTTAAAAATTAATCAATAATGAATATCTTTCACTCGATCACGGAGTCAATATTTTAGTTATATTTCATTCTGATGATCAGCATTCCACTGATTTTATTCACATATCTAACTGCAGCCTGGTTCAAGGGTACACTCTTGGAGTGCAGGACTCATTTTGCTGTCTGAGTCGGGTGGTACTCCTTTTTGTGTTTATAAATAGGTAAAACAAAATCAGTGCAGCCTGGAAAACTGAGCGAAGCCCCCCACTTAAATTTGTGTTTATTTATTTTTTTTTTTTATGGAGCAGCAAATTTTTTTCCCTGGGAAAAAAATTTGCAGTTCCATTTGTTTGATATTTTGTTGTTTCAATATTATCGGTACGATGAAATAGCGTTCGCTATTTACATCGTACGATAATATGATATAGATGCGTGAAAACATCATAGAATTTTTGAAGTCATTTCAGTGGACTGGAAAATTCTTTGGAAATCTCATTTTGCAACCCATGGCAGCCTTGAGTGTCATAAAAGAATGCTTAGAAAAGAAGGCTATGACACAGGAAATGACATGTCAGGTCAATGGGCTGTTGGCAAGCATCTGAGCTTCATTTCCTGAACCTGTATACACTGTATATAAGGCACATAACTTTTTTTATTGCAATCAATTGTCTATTCCTGTGCATCACATCAAGTGACATATTTGACTGAGATGTGCAAGAAAATGATTTCCACTTTAGACATATTTACAGAACATAATAAGTTTCACGTCAGAACAAATGAAGAATTACTTAGGCCTGACTGGTAAACAATATAAAGATTGTGCAAAAGCTGAAGTACATCCTTTCATACACCAAATAACTGATGATATTGGGTTATCCAGGCTCATATGCTATAGAGTTTCAAGAGAAATTAGGCTCTCATAGCCAGATTTTGTTGAGAAAATGATAAAGTATAACAGTGAAGCAGAGCAAGAGAGAGAGAGATGGAGGGAGAGAGACCACCTGACTACTGTTGCCCATTTCAGCTTTATATTTCATTTTAACAATGCCATGTATTAACATCTGTTCTCAGAATTATATATGCACTTGATTTTTATCTACAAAAGGAGCATAATCATCTAATTCTAGCAATTTAGCAACTAAAGAAGCAAATGATATTGATGAGTTACTGACGTGAGAGATGATGTTAATTCTAGTCTGTACACTGAGGAGAAGCTCAATGCGGAATTTGCCTTAAAGATGTATATTACTCAAGGGATTTATGTGAGACAGTCATGGGTTCATAGGTAGTGACTAGGCATTGGTCCAAGAGCTATTTTAAGTCTATCCAAGCTTACCCCAGATTTGCCAAAATACTGTTGACAGATGTCAATACCCCAAGGAATTTTAAAGTTACAATACTTGTACGCATCAAGTGTTCACAAGCTGCCCTGTCCATAAGTGACATAGGTGCCAAAAATTGTGATTTCCCATTAACTAGTCCAAGTTACATTCAAATAAGGGTAGGGATGAGCTTTGTTTCACGAGTGGAAAGCCTGTTCCAGGAAAAAGGAATATCTTTCAGATACATACCTGTCCCTCCAACATGTTCTGTTTATGTTGCAGATAAGGTTTAATTCTTAGCATGGGTATTTCTGATGCTGTTTGTTCTGCAGACGTACAACAAATCCATCAGTGTGGAATCAGTGGATGCCTTTAAGCTAGGCATAGATCGTTACCCTGCAGTCTGTAGGACAGCAAGTACAGGATTAGGGCTTTGAAAAGGTCTGTATAGGACTTGTTTTCTTCCTGTATTCTTTTTGTGAGGACACCCTGTGGTCTCACAAGCTGATTCAAGTGCCTGGTCAGGTACATGCCAAAGAGTGCATTGTACTCAATGAATGATCTAATGAGAGCCAAGTACATTGGAACAATGACCTCCTTGGTCCTCAGTGCCATGCTCTTACTTGTTAGTTGTGCAATGTAGAATGATTTTCTCACCATAGTAGACATTTGGTAGTCAAAGCTCTGGTTACTGTCAACATGTGCTCCCAGATCTCTGACCACTGAATCTAATTTTAGGAGTGTATTATCAATATGGTAATTTCCAGGGTTATCTGTCTTTCCAAAGGGTACTGTTATAAATTTTTTTCACACTGAAGTTTAGCCCATGGCTCTGGTGCCAATTGTTTCTCTGCATTAGGCCCTTTTCAAGAGTATCTATGTCTTTAGAGGATTCGGTGACCATGCCCAGTTTGTAGTCATCTACAGACCTGGTCAGCCAGAGGACCTGATGTTTTTCTTGACTTCAGAGAGGTAGATGCCATATAGGAGAATCCTCATTACCAATTCCTGTGGGACTTCTCTAGTGATTGGCCTTTTTATGGTGATGTATTCCTCTGTCCTAACGTCTTGTGTCCTATCAGTGAACCAACTGGTTGTCCATCAGGCGCCATATGGATTTATGCCTAATTTTGTAAGTTTATCTACAATGCCTGAGTGAGGTATTATGTCAAATGTTTTGGCCATATCGAGTTAGGTAATGTGCCGTATTTTGCTCTCATCCATACCTTTAGTGACCTTCTTGAAGAAGTTTGCTTCCAGGTTAAGTAGGCATGACCTGTCTTTGACAGAAACCAAATTGGGGAGGGTCCAGTGTCTGTAGATTTTCTCTATCATTGTTTCAGCTCCATGATCATTCTTTCAATGGCCTTGCATATGAGACTAGTCAGACTTATGATCTGCAGTTCCCTGGGTGCATTCAAGGTCCCCTTTGTATAGAGGGATAACAGATGTAGTCCTCCATTTGTTTGGCATGAAGCCTGTTTGGAGGCAATGGTCAAATGGAGATTCTAGCTGGACTGGCAGGTCATATTTTATGCCATTCAGGAGGCATACTGGGATGTAATCAGGGCCCATTAAAGCAGTGTTCATGGCCTTAGAAAGTGGAATGAGGACCTGCTCCATAGTGATAGTTGGTGGAGAAAAGATGGGAGGAATATCTTCTGGAGGTGATGGGGGATAAAATTGGTGTTAAATCTATCAAACAGAAGATTTGCTATAGCCTCTGCCTCCATGAAAGTGGTTCCATTCACCATTAGTTTTGCACACTGTTGGGTGCTGCCTTTAAGGTTACGGACATAACAGCTGAAAGTCATGTGGTGTCAGCTTGTGAGGCTATTTGTATCTAAAATTTGCTTTGGTGGATTTGATTAGTCCCTTTAGGTGCTTGTTTCAATTGATGAGGGACTCAAAGAAGCACCACACCTTCTGCTGAACCAGAAGATAACTACAGACATAATACATTTATATTTATTTAGTTACTGAGAAAGTCCAACTGGAACAGAAACAATTTTCAGTGGAGACCTGGGGAGAAATGCTCTAGACACATCTTTGGAATGTGGGAAGAAACCAGAGCACCTGGAGGAAACCCATGTGAATGCAAGGAGGACATGCAGACTTCGCACAGAAGGCATCCCAGTCGAGAATTGAACCAGAGAGCTACTTGCTGTGAGGTGACAATGCTAACTGCTGCAACACTGCGCCATGTTTGAAAAAAAAAAGGCAGTGACTGGTTGCCATTCATACTCCATTCAAAGTACACAAAAATGTGATGTGCACAGTGCTGTATGTGTGCCAAGAGGGAAAAAAGTGGACTAAATTATATGACACTTACACAATGGATCTTTACAGTTTGGAGGTCCTAAAATAAGATCTGTATAGGCAGACTGCAAAATAGAACAAAGCTCAAAAGGAAATAAAGTTATCCAACATTATCAACATTGTAAAATAATTTAATCCAAAATTATCTCAGAGATCTCGGCATGCAGTTTTATGAATGCATGCTTGCCACATTGCCAATCAGCATTGGATCAGCAGAAAAAAATCCAAAGCAGAATATTCTTGGCTAACTTGGCATTGTTGAACATCCATTATGGCTCTCAACCTGATACTACAAAAATATCACAAGATTTTGCTGCACTTTTTTGTCACAAGCAAGGGTGCCTGCAGGTAGGTGCAAGGGGGTGCACTTGTTCCCACCTGGAATTGGCTGGCAAGGAGATTAATTTTCTTTTAATTAAAAAAATATGTGTTGGGTTTTTTTTTGTTTGTTTTTTAAGAGCATTCTTCTTTAAGAATGCCCTTTGCGTCCAGTTGCACAGACGCTTCTGCTTCTGTGTGACCAATGGTTTACATCTTCATCTTCTGCTCCCAGACTGAATTTGAATTCCAGAAGATGCTTGGACTGCAGATGAAGGTACAAGAGAGAGATAGGTGTGTGTGTATTTAAGTGTTTAAGAGGTGTGTGCATGTAAGAAATAGGTAGGGGTGTGTGGATGTAAGAAGTAGGTAGGTAGGGGTCTTTTAAGCGTGTATGTAAGAAGTAGGTAGGTAAAGATAGTGGTGGGTATGTAAGAAGTAGGTAGGTAAAGGTAGGGGGTGTGTGTGTGTGTGTGTGTGTGTGTGTGTGTGTGAGACGTAGGTAGGTTTGTGTGTGTGTGTTTGGAAGAGGGGGTAGGGGTGTGTGTTTGTGTGTAAGTAAGAGGGGGGTAGGAGAGTATATGTGTGTGTGGGGGGGGTCATACCTCACAATTATCCAGATTTTTTGCCTCATATTTTCAGTTTGTTTCTCATAAAATTGTGTTTTTCTTTTCTGGAAAATCATTGAAGACAGGAGTCATTGAATGCTGGAACATATTTATTTATTTATTTATTTTTTACTGCGGTGGTGATGCTGCGGTAGTGTTGTCGCCTCACAGTTAGACGTTGCCCGTTCGATTCTCAGTTAGAGCATCTTCTTTGTGGCGACATGCTTGAATGGGCGTTCTTTCATTGAAGGTTGTGCATTAGGCCCAGCAAGCCAGCACGTAAAACTCTACTGCCAATCATTAGCGGACTGGAGTTCCGCTGTGGTGACCCCTAGCCAGGAAAAGCCGAAAGACACAAACATTGAAGACAGGAGTCAGAAAATAATAACAGAAATTTGAGTTTTAGACTTCATATCCTCTTGATGGAGATGAATCAGCAAATGATGGATGTATAATTGCAATCCTACAGCCAGGAGGATTGCAGGATGATTTACTTAATGAAATGGTGGTGCAGAGTAAGATAGAAAATGAAGGAGATGTTTCCTGGTTGGATATTATGGAGAAAATGTAAAATGAAAATAAGAGACAATCCCAAAAATAGTGGTAAGATGGAAAACAAATCATATGCAGAGAAAGTAAAAGAAGGCAAATGTCAAGTAGCAGAAAAGAAGGCAAAAGATAATGAAAAACAGAAGTATGTGGTAATGATTCAGATTAAAGAAGACAAAGAAATGGACAGGTATGAAATGTAGGACAATTTAATAGCTCTTTGGGTATAAAAACACATGAGGTAAGAGCATTTATTCTTATTAACAAAGAGACATTTTGTGACATTATATTTGAAACTATTTTTCCAATGGAAATTTTTCTTGAAGAACATGAAAAAACCCCACTGTAACCCATGGAATCTTTGTTTGATAAAAGCAGGGGAATAACAGGGGAATCAAAAAAAGAAAATTCATGTACAATTTCGAACAGAGGTAGAAAGATAGACTTTGAAAGGACATTTTATGTAAAGAAGTACTGGACATTGAAATGCTTATGACAAGGGGTTTATAGACTGGTGGCTGGGAGTGTAATATTGTGTTAAAAATAGAAAGAGAAAATTATACATATACCAATCATGATAAATATGGAGGGGAATATGGGTGTCATAAAATATGGGGGACAACCCAAAACATTTTTTGTGGAAAAGAAGGACATTTGATAAGTAACTGCTATATTCTGGGGAAATGGGCCATGATGCAAAAAATGTGAATTGAAATGTTATAAATGTAACATAATTGGGCACTTATGGATGGATTGCAAAAAATAAAATAATAGTAAGGAAAAAGAAAGAAAGGAAAAATGAACAAAGAGAAGAAATGTTAAAAGTAGTAGAAACAGAAGAAAATTTAAATGAGAAAAAAAATAAAGAGGACATAGAATAAGGTTCTGAAATAAGTGATGAAAAAGAATAAAAGAAAAAAAAAATAATTTGTTTGCAAAAAGAGTAAAAGAAAAAATAAAATTAAAGGGATAAATACAATACACAAAATAAAGGAAATGGATGAAAAAGAATATATACAGCTAATGATTGGTGTTGGTATAATGGTTAAGGTGTTTGACTTAAATAGACAGGGTACAGTGTTCATTCTCAATTTTGGGAGGGAAATTGGCTAGGGTTAGAATGGCCTGTTAAGAACTGTGAACTTATGAAACCATGAATCTAAGGAAGAGGGAAATTTTAATTTTTAGGGTGCTTTCTGTAAATGTGAATAGCATTAAGAATCTATTAAGAAGAATTAGGATTTTGGAGTGGTGTAGTACATGTGATATAGATGTAATTATATTAGAAGACAATATTTTTAGCAAATGAAATATTACAAACAAACTATGGTTAGGAAAGATAATTATGAATATGGGAAAATAGAGATGTTCTATAACAGCTGTATTCTGTAGAAATACAGTAAAGATCTTAGATGTAACTTTAGCAAAAATGAGAAGATTAACCATGTCGATTTCAAATGGAAAGAACAAGTGCATAGAATTATAATATTATATGCTAGGGTGGCACAGTGGCACAGCAGATAGTGATGTCACCTCACAGCTAAAGGTTCCCTGCTTTGAGTGTCAGCTAGTTTGCCTTCTGTGCAGAGTCTACATGTCCTCTCTGTGTTCATGTGGGTTTCCTCTGGTTTCCTCCCACATTCCAAAGATGTGCAGTAGGTGCATGCGAGTGTGTGATGTGGAAGAAATATCACAGCCGGGCTAGCCACCCAGTGGTGTAAACCTTGGCTTAGATGATTATCACTGTGAAGTGTCACCCTGACCCCATGTGCAAAAATAGGAAAAAGGGTTTATGGATGGATGGATGCTTTTACTAATTAAAAAGAAAGGGAAAGCTTATTTAATCAGATTTTAGACTTTGTAGTGATAAATATGAAAATTATAACAGGATACCTTAACTGTGATTTAAGAGACAAGCATAAAAAGAATGGAAATTATATAAGAAAAATGTTAGAACTTATAAGATGTGGTAAGTTAAAACTTTGGGACAAAAATTCATGGACTTACAATAGGGGTATGTATAGAACTGAAATAGATAATTTTAAAATATCAGAAAGTTTAGTTATAGGAGACGGGGTAGTTGAAACAGGATTGTCTAATCATCGTGCAGTATGGCTAGAGATAAAGGAAAACAAGGAATATATGAAATAGGCAAATGAATAAAAAAGCTAAAGGAGAAAAAAATGGAATGAAGACAGAAAGATGTTAGTAATACAGTCATGGAAAGATCATTTTACTATGAGAACATTTTATAAAAAATGGTCTGAATGGTGGATGATATTTAAGGAAAAATATAAAAAATATTTTACAGTGGCAATATAATGCCAGAAAAGTAGAGAAAGAAAATATAAAAAAGAACATATAATGATGGACTGGAAGATTTAGAATATAAAGTATTTTGACAAAGAAAAAAACATTGTATGAAAGAAATCAAGAAAAAATATACAAGAATTGTTATATAAGCAAAAATATTTTTACAAGGGAAAGGAGAAGTGTTGAGTTACTAAAGCAGATTAGTAAAGGAATATGGTAGTGTAATGAGAGAAATAAAAATGAAAAAGGAGAAACAGAAAACTCAGTAAAGATTATGAATAATGTAGTACAATATGTACAAGAAAATTTTAAAGAAAAAAGAAGGTAGTGAAAAAACATGGAAAGTAAAAAAGTTAACAAAAAAAGAGAATAAAGAGTTGGAAAAGGACAGTTCTTTAAATGAGCTGGATAAAGTATTCAGACACATAAATATAGATTTAGCTGCAGGACCAGAAGCAGTGGGGTAAGGAATGTATAAAAAATTTAAGGGGTTGGCAAAAAATATTTTTAAAGATTTTGAATGAATGGTTAAATGAGGGTTTTATGTGTAAAGAATTATGAAGTGGAATATTTAAATTCATATGGAAGAAGGAAGATAGAAAAATATTAAAAAACTGGAGATAGATAATATTGAATAATAATGATTATAGATTATTTATGAAAATAATACAAAAGAGATTTGAAAATAAAATGGAAAATATTATGGAAGATAGTATATATAGTATAAAGTGGAAGGGTTGTCAAGAATTATTAATGATAGTTAGAGAAATTGTGGATTATATTATGAATAGAAAAGAAGAAGTGAAAATCATGCTAGGAGACCTTAACAAGGCATTTGGCACAATTGAACATTACATTTTATAGGTAATAATGAAAGAATATAAGTGAGAAAGTTAGGAAATTATGTATATCAGTGTACAGGTATAATTAAGTAAAAATAATTGTAAATGTCTGGTTAATCTACAAAGTAAATATGAAGAGTGGTGTAAGACAGGGATGTCCAGTAAGCTGTATACTCATTCCATTACTTATGATTGTGATAGTATGTGAAATAAATTACAAAATAAAGGAGGCAGGGTATATTACACCTAAAGAGTTAAGAATTCCAGTCCTCTTAACATATGCAGATGACATTATAATAATTGTAAAAAACACAATTTGGAAAAAAGAAATAAGAATTTTCACAAATGAGTGTTTAGATGTGATAGGGATGACTTTAAATAAAGAGAAACATAAAGGTTTATGTGATGTACTAAAGATCTGAGGTATATATTTTACAATGAATGAAATG
Organism: Protopterus annectens; assembly: GCF_019279795.1. NCBI lineage: Eukaryota > Metazoa > Chordata > Ceratodontiformes > Protopteridae > Protopterus > Protopterus annectens. The sequence goes on from NC_056751.1 coordinate 366,543,360, forward strand.
TCTGTGTTAGGTATAAAATTTGGGAATAAAGATGTAAGTAGAATTCAATTGGAAAAACAACAGAAGAAATAAAACAAATGTATTTTCTGGAGAACATATAAATTATCATTCAGAAAAAAGGCTTATTTGATAAATTCAGTACTGATGAGAAAAATAGCATACTTTGCATGTGCATTTATGTTACCAACAGTATTTGCAAATGAATTTTTGCAGATAATTGTTTCATTGATATGGGGTTCTAGAGTAAACCCAGTAAAAAGAGAAGTTTTGTATGTAAGTAAAAATATGAGGCTTAGGGGTAATTAACCCAGTGGTATGTGCTACTTCATTACATTTCTACAAAGGGTTAAAATAAAGAAATGAAAAAGATAAGATATTAGTAGTAAATGGTAAAAAAAAGAGTAAAAGAGAAAATGAGTGTATGAATGAAGAACTAAAATGCATCCAAGAAAAACTATTTTTGTGCAAAATACAAATTGATGATATAGAATAAGACAGAAAAGAGTGGTGTAAGATGTAATGATAAAAAAATACTATGAAAACCATGGGAAAAAATAACAGATGAAAAAAAATTAAAGCTATAAAAAATAAGAAAATAGTGTAATCAGAATGTAGAATGTCAAGATTTTTGTGGAGACTGGTAATAGATAAATTGCCAGTAAAAGAAAATATGCCATATAAAAAGAAAAGTGATAGACTATGTTTACATTATCAAGAAGACAAAACTATGGACCATGTGTTTTCTGAAATGTTAAAGCATAAAAAAGTTGTGGGGGAAACTATGTAAAGAAGATGTTTTTCAAAGATATAAAAGACATGAATAAAATAAACATGGATATGACCAAATATGGATATTAAAAGAATAGAAGTGAAGAATATGTTAACAGCATAGATAAAAGTTATTTTATGTTATATGGGTTATATGGAAAGAAAGAATAAATAAGTGAAATTATGTTTAATGGTAAATTGAATTTAGCAACAATGTTAAGTAAAATCAGATGGTGGCTATAGAAAAAGAAGTGGGTGTCTAACAGGGATGAAAATTGAATATGATTGTAAAGAAAATTATAGATATGTGTAAACAGGTTTGTATATCTATATATTTTTACATTTTTAGATATTTGTAAATATGTAAATATTTTGTAAATAAGAGTTCTTTTTTATATGTAAAAAAGGACCTCCTATTCTTTTTGTTTCTGATTGTCTGCAGTGGGCTATAGAGTGTCTACACTATGGAAGAAGAAGGAGAATGAGATGGTGATGTTAGCAAGCAAAAAGGAGTTACTGACATGAGTAATGATGTTTTGGCTATTGACGTTACTGCAGTATTATCTGGTGGAATATCTAATGCTGCTCTGCAGGATGAATGAAAAAGAACCTGCAGAACATGATGCAGCTTCATGGAGGCAAATTTTGAATCATTTATATCCTGTTTTATCTAGTGAAGCAGAACTGATGAATGCACACAACTATTTCTGGTGCTTCTGGCTCTGTTTGACAGTTGAACGCCAAGCAGCTGTTAATGGAACAGTCTTCTATAACATCCATAGATGTCTGTTATGCTGCCACTGTTAAGAAAAGTTCTACACCAACTGAATTGCTGTCATCTAAGCTTAAAAATTTGTCAGTGGTAAGAATTTATTCAAAGAATGGTTCTGTAATAGATATGATGTATGGGATACTGTTGTTTTGCCCTTGGTATTCAATCCAAGGGTGTCCATGCATTCATATGTGTAGGTAGAGATATATATTGTGACTTAATTTGTGAGACCTCTTATATGGTTGAAATCTTTCTACAAAAATGTGAGTTAAAAAATGTGTTTGTCACAGACAAATTATGATTTTCTTGGTATGAATATTTCCTTAAAGCATTGCCTCACTATATGATTCAGAAATGTAGATATAGATGAAAGACATGTCAATTTATTTTTTCTTCTTGTTGCAAAACAGTTAATGATGTTTCTAAACTTTTAACCTACCAGCATTTATGGACTGGGGGTTGTGATGTGTTAATTACTTTATATTCTGATAGTGGACTGATAAATCATATACCTGGTGTTGTTGTGATTGATGGTTATAATGCTTATGTCCAATATAAAGGACAGCCAGAAACATGTTTCTTTATAGTTCTTGTGATCAGTTATTTAATGGTTGTGCCAAATAAGTGTCAGCAATGTGGAGAAGTAGAACATACTATTAATAATTGTGAGAAATGCTGTAGAAAATGTAAAAAAAAAAAAAATCAGGATATTTTTGGTTTGATTGTCCCAAACTTTTGGAGATAGAATGACTTGAATGTTTACCTACCCCTCAAAAAACTGTTGAACATAGTGATAAGGTTATTTATGTTGAGCAGACTATAAATACAGTTCTACCTGCTTGTGAAACCTGTACTTAAAATCTGGAATTAGAAGAACCACATTCTAAGCAGGATGTGGTAATAAATGATAGTGTAGATGGTAGTGGTGGACAGAAAACTTTACAGCTATTGCTATACAAGTTAAGAAATATAAATAAAGCAAGGTATAGGAAAAAATAGCAAAAAAGGGAAAAGATGAATTTTCTTTTGGTGGTCTAAATGTTAATAGCATTATTAACAAGAAGAAACATTTTGCAGTAACAAACTTCTGTACCTCCATTACTTCTGATAACGTTTGTCTGATAGACATCAGAAGATTGTCTAATGTTCAGATAGAACAGATTAAATATTTTTTGGGGGTCTAACTTTTTTGTTCTCTCAGTGATGAAGTTTGTTGTGGTATAGCAATTCTATATAGGACTTAGTTAAAACATTTGAATTATATTGTAGTATCCTGGAAGATTTTTGTCTGTGATTTCAAGGTAGATTTGTGTGCTTTTTTTAAGATTCTTTGTATTTATGCATCTGCTAATACAAAAGACAGAGCTCTTTTATTTGAAAAGGTTAAAAATTATATTGCTATTACTTTCCCTATTATTTTGTTGGGTGATTTTAACTTGTCACTTGAGGAATTTTAGTTGTAAAATTAAAAAGGATGTTTTACTTATGAGAGAGATTTTGTTGTAGGAATTTGCTACTTAATCCATGTATAAGAGAGATTCCTTACATACCAGAGCTGATTAATTTGCTTATTTTATTGAGTTGCACCTGGTGCAGCACATGCTTCAGTCACTGCCTTCTACTGATCATGTGGCAGTTTTTTTTCTTAATTTCACATCTGACTGTGTGTCTACTTGTAAAGATATTAAGGAACTTAATGAATTGGGTATTGTGTACTATTGTTTGGAAATATGAGGAGGCATGTTTATGGTCACAGCACTGTTCTATGTCTCGATTTTATGATTCCCTTATTTGGTGGATTATGTTCAAGACTAAATATAAGGAGTTCTACTATGATGTAGAAAAAACATATTTTGGACTAAAAGGAGGAATATTGTCTTTTTAAAGAGATTTATGAAGTAGACCTATTTAATAATAATACATCATTTGAAGAATTTAACAGAACAAAGAATGATGTAACTTGTTTACAGGCAAAAGTATGCTATTAGTGAGAGTAAGGTTCATATATTCACTTTCATAGTAGACAAATTAAAGAAGATAAGTCATGCATGAATTACAAGATCTTCATGAAATTTCTATAATAAACAGAAAGACATTATAGGTACTGTTGAAAATTATGTGGAGGATATGTATCAGCCTTTATTTCTATGCCCAGACAATAGTCAGTAAAATGTTTATCTGATTTTGATCAAGTATATTGAGACAAATATATTTCTTTGTCAGGTATGGATTATATTTTAAAACAAGTGAAAAAATACATCTCCTGGCCCTGATGGAATTCTTTATTCAATTTATAGAAATATGGATGTGATTAGAAAACAATTTTCTGTTATTATTGAATGAATGGTTGTCAACATCTAATCTAAATAATGATATATGAATAGGTATTATTTGTTTTACTTTTAAGAAAAGTAATAAAACTAATTTGTTAAATTGGAGGCCACTGACAGTAACTAATGTGGATGATAAAGTATTTGTTAAGATTCCTTATAATGGGTTAAGTAAAATTTTATTATCTAAATTTTATATTGGTATGTATGATATTAAAGGAAAGCCTATTAAAGATATTTTATTACTGCTTAGAGAAGTTATCCATACTATTATATATTGTAAGAAAGATGCTATTGTCTTAGTTTGTGATATTTGTTTTTGACACATTGACTCATGATGCTTTATGGTTTGTTCTTGCAGCATATAATATTAGCCCTAAGAGAATAGAATGCACTGAAAGGCTATATAAGAATCCATAGATTCATCCAGTTATTAATTTTTGGGGGGAAACGTTTATTTCATTTCTTGTGTTGATAATCAAGGTTATCTTTGAGTGCTATTTTGTTTGCTTTAACTTTGTCTGCCATTTTGAAAACGTGTATGCCATCTTATGACTGAACACTGAAGGCGTTATAAGAGATCTGGGGACACAGGTTGACAGCAACCTCTCCTTCGACCACCACATTGCCGCTGTGGTCAGAAAGTCCTTCTGTGTGGCACATCTCATTACCAAGGGTTTTGCATCCAGGAAGAAAGAGGTCATCTCTCTCTTTTCTTCTCTCATTAGATCAATCATTGAGTATAATGCCCCATTTGGCATGTACCTCACTAAACACCTGCAACATCTGGAAAGGCCACAAAAGTACCTCAAGAGGATCCTAGACCTTAAACACATGCCCTACATGGACAGACTCAAAAAGCTCCAGCTTTTCTCTGTTTCATATCATCTATTAAGAGGCGATCTCTGCTTGACTTACAAAGCCATGTCTGACCCAGCCCTGTTAGAAATGTTACACCTAAAGAAAACCCAACCCCTCCTCACCAGAAGCTCCAGGGACCTCAACCTCATTACCAAAATCAATAGAACATGCTGGAGGGACAGGTTCATAACCCAGAGACTGCCCATGCTCTTCAATAGACTTCCCATACATGTCAAGCAGAGCACCTCACTGGTCATTTTCAAGAGAAATCTTAATGAGTGGATGGGAAATAGAAAGTTCACCCCAGGGATCACTCCAGTGACTCTACTTGATAGAGGCACTGAGAACTAATGGTGACATGATGCCAGGGCACTTCTATGGGCTAGGCTTGTAAAGGCTCCAGGTCCGTTGGCCTAGTACACACCTATGAACCTATGGTGAGAATAGAGATTGTAGATGGTCTATTTACTTCCTATTTGTGTTAATTATTTTGATGGCCTTACTCTTTTACTGATTTCTTCCTATTGGGTCTCTACAGTGTTCCAAGTTTTGTACTACTTATGTAATGCAGTAGGTCTTTTTTTAATCTGGAAGGATGTAAATTATTTGGAGAGCTGAGTAATATTCATTACTTTTATACGACTACAGATAGTATTTCTATAATAGGCATTTTTGGGCAAGAACATCATTATTTATATTGTTGAAGTAGCTAGTTTAACTAAATGGAGAGTTTATAGACTGTCTTCTAGAACAAGTTATATATCCTACACTCCTTTGTCTTAAGTAAATTAAGTTATTATGGTGCTATATTTCCATTTCCTAAAATTAAAGAAAAAATATTTTGGATGTGTTTTCTTTAATTTTGGGTAGTAGGTTAATCCCAATGAAATGTAATGTACTTTATTGTTCTTTGGAAGATGATGTATTGAGTTTACAGAATCCAGTAGTCTGATAAATTCTTTAGTACTGCATAAAGATAATGATTTTTAGGTAGTACTCTTTGAGAAAAGTAGAAAAGGTGTCGGAAGAGAGTTCTTGCAAATAAAAGGAAACAAAGTAGTGATTATATTTTGCTGGAATGTGAATATAAGATTATTTGTTGTAAATTGCAATTGAATTTTAATTTATCATTGAAAAAAATATGGTATGAGTATGTTATGCATATTTTTATTATGAACAACCATGGAAGAATTTAGATTTTTTATGGTGTGTTATGTTAGGAAAATTCCCAGTGAAGGGCCTTATGAAGTATAAAATTAATTCTCAGAGGTTATGTATCATCTGTCCTATTGAGAAAACTATGGATTATGCAATAGTTTCTTGTCTGAGAGTGCAAGAGTATTAGGACAAGGTATGTAGTGTTTATAACTTAGATTTTTAGGGCCATTAAGCATATTAACTTTGATGCATGGCTATTACCTTTCATTATCAAATAAAATTAACTTGAGATAATTGTGATTGATTCATAGTAAGTGCCTTTTTTTGGTTAGCAAAATGAGACTCTATTATTTAATATATTGTGGGACTGTGAACTCATTTTGAAAAAAAAAAAGAGAAATGGCTTTAGGAGAAGGGATGGCAAAATTATGTTCGATTGCTTCTTTTTTCTTTTCTTGACATGTTTACTGTATCCCATATAATACTCATTCTATATATTTATGTTTGATGCTATATATATTTTTGTATGTATATAATAAAAAGTTCCCCTACTGTCTCTGATAGCTGCTGAGGGACCTTTTGCATCCACTTGAACTACCACCAACTCAGGCAGATAGGACTTGTTTTAACATCTCATCTGAAGGACACCATACTCAGGAGCACAGCACCCTCTTATTCTGCACTGTATTGTCAATACTGAAAATTAATGTGTGCACCTCGGGTGGGAATAGAACCCACAGCCTTCTGATCTTCCAACACCAAAGAGAAGAATGCTACCTGTTGAGCAACTAACACTGAGTACATACGGATTTCTAAGTGCACATTTGTAAATGCAGCTGTGTTTGTGCCTCTATAGTCTTCCATTTTATACTGATAATGGCATATTTTTCCCCACCAATATTGATTTTTTTGTATGGGTTTGTGGCAAAGAGGGATAAAATCCTGATACAGCTCAAGTGACCTGAGAATGAATAGTGTCTTGAATGCTTATAAGAGATGGCAGGGAAGGATGGAAGGGAATGGTCTTTGCTGGCTGACAGTGCTGATGGGGCAGGCAGTTCTCAGCTGCAACATGGGTGACACCTAGCAGCAGCACTAGGTGCTATACCCTATGAACTTTGACTAATATACATGTTTTTCCATGTGCATTTGCACTTTAGATTGTCGGGATTTTAGCATGCAAAGGCACGCTTCCCTTCAAAGGGCAGTTTGTAAGAGCCATCAAGGGGGATTGCCCTGACAGTGGAGAGGATAGGCTGCCCCACAGGACTGGCAAAATGGCCTGCTCCCTACAACCCAATATTCACCTTGGGAAGGACAGGCTGATAGAGATTCCTAGACAGGAACAAATGAGCAATAGAAATCTCACCTAGCTTAGGGATACACAACCACCATCTCTATTGAATGAATAGGCTGAATGTGTGAAGGCAGTGCAGCCATCAAGCAGGTCCTGGGAGGCAAAAATATACAAAAAAATTTTTACTGTACTGGTCCTGGTAGTTGCATGACTTACTGCTGTCAGGAAGGTAAGACAGATGACCGAGGACTGAGATATTAAATTTCATTTTCTCAAGTCAATTTGGACAAATTTCATTTTGGTGAATGTCACATTGAATCAATGGCTAGTTTGTCAAATGCCTTTCTGTAATATGTACAAAAGTCAGCAAAACCATAGGGTTAATGTTTTGACATGGGCTGGGAGTTAGATTTAAGAGTTAGGGTTCGGCTCTGTAGTGGGCATTGTGATCTGCATGAGCCTAAGTTAGTATTTAAAGTTATGTTTTGTGCATTTTTTACAGTGTATTTTATCACATTGGTTTTCAGTACAGATTCTTTTCATCTGTTTGGATTAGATAAATTACATTCTTTGATATGGTTGTCAGCAATCTGACCTCCATATTGCTGTCAATGAACACTTGATGAATGATCAGTGAACACTTCTAACTTCTGTTTTAAGGTAGCGTAGCGAAGTACAAAGTATCATACATGTGAAATGTTCTGCAGGCACTGTTTATTCAAAAATTGCCTGAGCTTTTGTAGTTACTTTAATATCACATTGTGTTCTCTGTGCAACAGGGATTTCTTAGGCAAAATTATTAAAGGACCACTATTTGCAACTAATGAAAAAACATATATTTTTTATTTTATCTCTCATTACTACACTTTCCATAGCTACCTGCAGCAAAATAAACATTCATTCCTAATTTTATTTTTTTATCCCTGTATGTGCTCAAGGGAGTAGACATCCTGATGAGATTTGTTTTTCATTTGGAAAGCTAAATATGTCCCATAATGCATTATGAGAGCAGAGATTGTGAAACTATGTCTCTCTACCATATGCTGTCAAACTACACTTCCATTGACTTAGAGTGGAAGACCTAAAAAAATGCCAAGTTTGAGAGTCTGCAGATCATGTCATTGAATGGTCTACAATGAGTCTTACAAATGTTTTTTCCGCTTATGTATTACAAATTCTTTGAAAGAGGTTTGCAAAAGTGTCAACAAAATACAGATATAAAAATTATTTTTTTTACAGAGACCAGCTTTGTAAGTTTGACTTCCTGGGCAAGTTACTCTTCTCATCTTCCTTCCTTCAGTGAAGTAGAATCTTACATTTCCAGTTTGGTTTGATTCAGCTAATTAGTCAGCTTGGCATGATAATAGACAAAACAACTAACTTTGCCTGGTGTCTCATTAAAAGTGTTCCTTTTTATGTCTTTTTACTCTTGACTTCTGAATAGCATTTTCCCAGGAATTATTTGAAAAAAAAAAATAATAATAAAAAAAGAAGCAATCCAGAGTTTAGGCCAGCTTTGTTTTACAACAGTACCCCACCGGTCATTTTGTGTAGGAATAGGAGTGGTCATAGTGATTGGCATGCCTAGTGGCTGTGATGTAGCATGCAAATGATGTATGATTGACATGACATGCAGATTTGCTGGTGATATCATGCATACATTGCTTGTTGATTAACGCATGGTGAAATACCTCCCTGTACATGTGAGTTGTGAGTGTTACTGAGAGAGTGAGGCTCCAGATTTAATAAATAAAATGAACCAAAAGAGTTCTTAAAGTACCAGACTGCACACTCCATGTCAATTCACAGGGGAACATACAAGCTATCGTTGGGAGGACAAAGTCATTTTTTTGTAGTTCCCTCCATTTGGGATTCACTATCGAAAACACTACAATAGCTTTGTAATCCTGCTCACGTCAGCAACAAGGTAAATGCAAATGCAGGCATATGAAAACACCCCATCCCTATTTTGTACATGGGGTCAGAGTGTCGCATTTAGATACGTTTTAGAATAATGGTAATAAGAAGCAGTCAGATCGCCAAAAGAATATTGGTGTTTGCATTTTTCTAATAACTGGAAATAAACTCCTCATACAACTGACACACTACTCACAAGAGACACCACATTACCACAAGAACCAAACTCCACTGCACATACGGTCTTCTCACAAGCACCTACTCTTTTGGCAAGTTTTCTCCATCAAACAAAAGGAAAGCAACAAATGGTGCAACTTCAACACGTCACATCACCTAACATACTATCCCCATTTCCTTTCCACCTCTCTTATCCCTATTTGCTTTCCACCTCTGTTCCCCTCTCTCAGGCTTTCTGTTGGCTGACCCCATTTAGAAACAAATGTATGTATTGTACATTACACTCTGTTCACTAGAACGTATATATATATATATATATATATCACTGTGTCCCTGAAAAAAAAGTTGAAAGACTCATTGTATGCATAAAAGCAAAGGTTTACTCGAACAACAAAAACAATTCAGTGCACTGCAAACTAAACTGCGTTAGCTTCACTTGTGTCTTAACCCACATAAAAGACAACTGCCATCTGTGTTTTTACCGTGGATGACACAGCGGTTATTGGTGAAGCATGCAAATTAGTGACCATAACACAAAGAGAGAAAGGGATCCACTCTACAATCATTAATCAACCTGACTGTAAAGGTAACCATAGAGGTTGCGAAAACATAAGTACTGTAGCCTGGGTCTCTTTAGTAAACTAACAAGTCTGCACTATATGCTTTCCTCGTGCCGGCAGTCCCAGATAAATAGTCATGTGGATGAGCAAAACATCAATGTGTTTATTCAATGATATAGAAAAAAAATCACCATGTGCTGGGTCTTGGGCGGGCCTTGCGACTGCGCATCCAGTCGGGTACTGTTGTAAAACAATGTCTTTAGGCCAAAGAACACAGTAAAATATTCAATTTGGATTGCATTCTGTCTGCTTATATGGTTATCTTTGCATAGTAGTTCTGTTGTAGCATAAGCTGAACTAGCATAGACTAGCAATCAAATAGTTCTCTGTGTTTTTTCTTAACAATGATCGCCCCCGCCTCTGATGTGACCCACTAATTTCTGTTACTATTGGTTTTTGTAGCTCATTTTAGTTGTATACTTCTTGTAAGCATATCTCTCATCCTCTCAGCAAAAGAAACACAGAGAAAGGTCCTACCCCCAAATCAGACATTTTTCAAAATAGCAATACTACTTATTTAGTATGCTTACAAAATAAGAGTACATGAATTAGCTTTCATTGTCCTGAAAAATAACTTTAATTGTAATAAATGTCATTATTTGTTGATGACAGTCCAGCATCTTTTTTTTTTTTCAAAAAACGTTATGGATTGTAGTATGTTAGAGCAAAAGTATGAGCCAAAATTAGGGACACTTGAGATGATATGCTGATAAGTGACCCAACACCCATAGGTTCATAGGTGTGTACTAGGCTAATGGCCCTGGAGCCTTTACAAGCCTAGACCATAGGATTACCCTGGCATCATGCCATCCGACCTTAGTTCCTAGTGCCTCTGTAGAGCCACTGGAGTGATCCCCGGGGTGAATTTTCTATTTCCCATCCACTCATCAAGATTTCTCTTGAAGAGGGCCAGTGAGGTGCTCTGCTTGACATGTATGGGAAGTCTATCCCAGAGCATGGGCAGTCTCTGGGTTATGAATCTGTCCCTCCAACATGTTCTGTTGATTGTGGTAATGAGGTTGAGGTCTCTGGAGCATGTGATGCGGAGGGATTGGGACTTCTTTAGATGTAGCATTTCTAATAGAGCTGGGACAGACATGGCTTTCTAAGTCAAGCAGAGATCGCCTCGAAGTAGGTGATATGAGACAGAAAATAGTTGGAGTTTTTTGAGTCTGTCCATATAGGACAAGTATTTAAGGCCTAGGATCCTCTTTGTGAGGTACTTTTGTGGCCTCGCCATTTGTTGCAGGTATCTAGTGAGGTACATGCGAAATGGGGCATTGTACTCGATGACTGGCTTAATGAGGGAAGAATAGAGGGATACAATGACCTCTTTCTACCTGGATGCAAATCCCTTAGTAATGAGATGTGCCACATAGAAGGACTTTCTGACCACAGTGGCAATGTGGTGGTCAAAAGGGAGGTTGCTGTCAAACTGTGTTCCCAGATCTCTTATAACGCCTTCTGTGTTCAGTGGACTACCATCAATGTGGTAATTCAAGGGAACCGGGTTTTTCTCCAGGGGAATAATGACACATTTTTTGGCATTGAGCTTAATGCCATGATTCTGACACCAGTCGTAGGTCTCAGTGAGGCCTTTCTGTAGGATATCAACATCATTTGGGGAGTTAATAATAGCTCCCAACTTGCAATCGTCTGCAAACTTTGTCAACCAGAGTCCCTTCATGTTGGCCTGGACTTTAGAGAGGTAGATACCAAACAGGAGAAGACCCAGGCCTGAACCCTGTGGGACTCCACTTGTGACTGGTCAGCAGTCTAACTTGGAGTCAGCTACTTTCACACTGTGGGTTCTATCTGAGCCAGTTTGTATCCCACCAAGTGATACAGGGGTTAATGCTTAGCTTATTGAGTTTTTCTATGATTCCTGAGTGAGGAATGGTATCAGTGGCCTTGGCCAGATCAAGGTAGGCTGAATGAACCACCTTGCCTTCATCCACAGCTCTGGTGACTGACTCAAAGAAGTCAACCAAGTTGAGCAGGCATGATCTACCCTTCACAAAACCAAACTGTGTAGGATGCAGAGTTTGGAGATTCCCTATATCCTTGTTTATTAGGTCCATGATGATATGTTCCATAGCTTTGCATACCAGACTCATCAGGCTAATGGGGTGATAGTTCCCAGGGTCTGTAGTCGCTCCTCCTTTGTGGAGAGGGATGAATGCAGCAGTGCACCATTCGGTAGGGAAAAAGCCTGTGGTGAGGCTGTGATTGAACAGGGCACACAGGTTAGGTGTCAGTTCACTCTGTAGTTCATGTAGAACATAGCCAGGGATATTGTCAGGTCCCATAGCAGCTGTATTATTGGCCTTGGACAGTGCTGTTTTAACCTGTCCAGCTGTAATACTGGGTGCTTGGCCATCTACTGGTATTGTGATTGGTCCTTGGGGGGGGGGGAGTGGTAAAGCTGGCACTGAATCTATCGGCCAGTATATTGGCAATATCTGTTGGCTCGGTATAAGAGGTACCATTGTGCAGTAGCTCAGTGCAAATCTGGGTATTGCCTTGGAGATTCTTTACATAACTATAGAATGCCTTGTGGTTGTCTTTACTGTCTGCTGCAATTCTGTTTTCATAGCTAGCTTCAGAGGATTTGATGAGGGATCTAGACCTTTTATTGAGGCTGATATGGGAGTTTTTCCAGTCTTTGGACTTAACCTTTTTCTGCATCAGTTTCTTCCTTCTGTTGTAGAGTTTGTTTATGGCAGGAGACCACCAGATTGGCTTCCTTTTTTTGAGGAGAGCATCTTGGTTCTATTGGGTATGGTGAGATCCATGCATTTGTGTACGTGTTCGTACAGTGCATTGTTGTATGATTCAGCGGTCATGCAACTATTCTCCATTTGTAATGGTGCAGTGAAGTTAGCCACCTCTGTTTTTAGGAGCTTGGCGTTAGCTTTGGAGAAGTTTTTCATGGTGGTTACCTTTGTGGGGGGTGGGGTGGGAGGGATATGGATTTCCAAGGTGATTAGTTTGTGGTCGGATCTAACCAGGGAGGAGTTGACTACTGGTGTAGAGCAACGGTCGCCCATGTTAGTAATGACCAGGTCAAGGATGTTGCTACCTCTAGTGGGGGTAAGAATGAGCTGGTTCAGGGCATTGGAATTAATGAATACCAGTAAGAGTTGGGCAGGTGTATTGGTACATGAGTATTTTTCCCAGTTAATGGAGGGGTAGTTGAAGTTGCCCAGTATAAGAGTGTTAGGTTGTACCCTAATATTTTCCAGGGTGCTTAGGAATGTGGAATGTGAGTCTTGGGACAAGGTTGGGGACCTATAGCAGGCTACGACCTGAATCGCTGTCTTACCCAATGTTAGCTGCACCTGAAGTATCTCAGATGCGTTATGTGGGGCTACCAGTTTGGAGGTGTGTGCATCCTTTATGAATATGGAAACACCACCACCTTTGGAGCTTCGGTCCAAGTTCTGAGGCCAAAAGGTGTGGAATGAGCTATAGCCTGGTAGTGCAGGGGTGCTTTCTGCTTCCTTGAAGCAGGTCTCTGTTACAGCACAAATGTTGTTGATCTCCATTTTAAGGAATGCTTCGAGTGAGTGCATTTTGAGATTTAGACTTCTAGAGTTGAGCAGCATGACCCTTAGATTGCATTTATTTGTAGCTCTAACGGTGGTAATTTAGTCTTTGGAACACCACCTAAAAAAGGCACTATAGGGGTGGCAAGAGCCTTAGCCAGTATCTGGAAGCCCTCTGGCAAAGCATCAAGGTCTGTCAGTCATGTCATCCTAGGCAGACAGATACTGGATCTCCTTAGAATGACACCAGAAACTTAGCTAATTGTTGAAATCAGTCATTTTCCGTGCTTGTAGTTTGGTATCATTCTGGGTGATGGTAGGATACTGCTCAGGGCTAGGGTCATACCTGCCTGCGCTACATAATCTGAGAGCTTCTTCATGTCTCTTTTCATGTAGTCCAGGGAGGTACATCTCATGTCATTCACACCCACATGTACAATGACAGAGTCATACTCATACCTGTTGTTGAGGGACCTGAGTGCGTGCATTATGTGGCAGATCCTGGCACCTGACAGGCATCTGACTGTTACTTTCTCCTATTTAACCTAGTGAGTGGGACATCAGTGTGCTTCACTATCGAGTCACCTATAACTAGTGTGTCAAGCATGCTGTTTTGCCTTAGGGGCTTTGTTGAGTGGCACACTGTTTAGGAGAGTTATGTGTCTCCTGATTAGTGTTGTGTTCTGGTGGTCTAGTGCATTTCTGCCTTGGAGGTCTCTGCTGTTTTGGTAGATTCTACTCTTCTGTTCTCCATTGCAACTACCTCAAGTCAGACAGACATGTACATACATCATAAAACATGTATTGAAACAGTACCATCAACCGTAGCAGCAAATGCAGCAGTGGCACCATACTCCAAATAGGACATTCACTGACAATGGCAATACACAGGCAATGTACATGTCTAAACCAAATAATAATGAAATTGCTAGGGACTACACACTGATCACAGTTTTGCTCCTAATCACTCAATTTCACAATGCAAAACATTCCCACCTCACTTACCAAAGGCACGTTACCACTTCCCCATCACACACCCACTCACCCATACGCACCTGTAAACTGTGAGTTTTTCCCACCTCTCTGCAAAACACTGCTGTAATGGCTTTGGCAAATGAAAGCAATTGATGGACGTCAGCTCAGGACTCCCACCCTGCCAAGTGCAACCAGTCCACTGCACTTACACAAGTATTCCCTTCAGGAGGGGAGCAAGCAGGTGTCAGTACAACTGTGCTCCATAGTTCTCTTACAACACACACAACACACACACACCTGTTTAGTCAATGTAACATGCCTCCAAACGCAGTCTTATGACACCTGCCATTCATCACCTTGTCAGCACTCTATCAGTTCAAATCTGTCAAACCTGCAGTCCATTACACTTTGACCGGCAGAAATATACACACTGCTTTGTCCACCACTCCACAAATCAGTGCTGCAATGCCTATGGAGAACAAAAACAACTGATAGACAATGTTGGATCGGTACCCTCCCACATATTACTGGAAGTCAGCTGCACTAACACAACTCTCTGCCTATCAGGGTAGCAAGGAGGTGTCATTTCAGCTTTGCTCACCAGTTCTCCATTGCACCATATGTACCACACATGCATGCATGCATACACACTGGCACACTGTGCTCTTGATAAATATGAGCTAATGACTGCTTCTCTGCAAAAGAATGATGCAAGGCTTATGTGGTCAGAGCAATTGATGTTTGCTTATTATATTCCAATCCATGGCTACATATACCATCACCTGCCCAGTATGTTATGTCATTCCACAGTTGAAAAGTCTTTGCCTGTTACACTGTGACCAGCAGGAACACACACTCTGGAAAAACTCATAGTTGTCCATTGCACAATGGACACTATCTGCACACATACACCTTCAGTCAGTCACCTCACTCACATTTTCAGCTCCTACTGTCACAAACACACACTGCAACACAAATGACATATTGTGTTCCATGGTCACACACATTCACACTCCGATACAAGTACAGTGTATACCAATTAAAAACATTGCCACAAGTCCATCAACTACTTATGGCACACGTAATATGGACCCCTTGGACAAGAATCATGTCTTCTTGAGACAATGCACTGTCTGATGTGCATTACGCCATGTCCTGACAGTTAAAAAACTGCTATTGGATTGGTTGTAATATGCTTGTCCTCAGCAGTTCTGCATTACACCATATAGGTTCATAGTTATTTACTAGGTTAATGACCACCAGGGCCTTTATAAGCCTAGCCATGCACTCCAGGCCATTTATGTCCCTATGTATCATGGGTGTTTATTAGGAGGGTTTATGTTATTTAGGAAGTTTCTAGAGGTTATGTGGTGGTGGGGGTATGTTAATTTGGGCATTACTGTCTGCCTCTGTCTATCAGAGACATGGGGGCCGGACTTGGGGAAAATTTCTGATTTCCCATCCATTGGTGAAGGTTATACTTTAATAGGGTTAGGGATGGACTCTGCTTCACATGGATGGGGATTCTGTTTCAGAACATGGGGATCCTCTGAGAGTCATATCTGTCTCACCAGCATGTCTTATTTATGTCACAAGCAACATTTAAATCCTTGGATCTAGTGTTTCTGATGTTCATGTTATACATGTGCAAAAGGTTAATCAGAGTTGTAGCCAAGGATGCCTTGTATGCCAGGCATAGATCACCTTTCAGTAACCTGTAAGAGACAGAATGTAGAGACAGTGCTTTAAGGTGATCCACATAAGACATTGTGTTTATACACTGGATTTTCCTGTTAACAAATTTTTGTTGGTGTACCAACTGTTACATATGTTTGGTCTGGCACATGCTGAAGGGGGCATTATACTCCATCATGAGTCTGATAAGGGCTGAATAAAGTGGTACTCTGACTTCCTTGGACCTAGAAGCCATGCCTTTACTTACAAGTAGGGGGACAAAGAATGATTTTCTTACTACCTTGGCCACATGTTGTTCAAAGGACAGATTACTATCTACATATGTTCCCAGATCCCTGACTACTGCGTCAGCTCTTAGGGGTGTCTTATCAATAGATTAATTAGCCTGGGTGGCAGTTTTTCCAAAAGGCACTATAAAGTATTTCTTGCCATTGAGTTTTAATCTACAAAATTGGCACCAGTCATTTTGACTGTGTTAGACTCTCTTGTAAGATGTTTGTGTCATCAAGGAGCCTATGATAGCTCTCAATTTGCAGTCATCTGTGAACTTGGCCAGCCAAAGATCCTTTACATTAGCCTTTATCTCTGAGAAGTGGATGCCAACTAGGCGTAGTCCCAGTATGGAGCCCTGAGGTACCCCACTAGTGATTGGTGTCTTGGTGGAGGTGGTATCACCAGTCCTGACTTTCTGGGTCCTGTCTGTGAGTCAGATGGCAATTCAGCGGGTTAGGTAGGGGTTTATGCCCAGTTTGGTTAGTTTGTCAACTATACCTGAATCAAGTATTGTATTGAACACCTTAATCAGTTCCAGGTAGGCAGTATGCATCATTTTCCTCTCATTCATTGCCTTGGTGACCTTCTCAAAGAAGTCACCAAAGCAAGAGATGGCACACACACACACACACACACACACACACACACACACACACACACACTCCCTGTATTGAAGGCACATACATATATGCATATCAGTGGCAGCTGGTGACTTCAAATCAAAGGTGGGCTGAAGGAGACAGCTGAATGGGTGGGGTCATTGGGAAGGGGTGTGACCAACTAGAAAGGGGGATGAGCTATGTTCAAAACCACAAAAACTGTAACTTTAATTAAATATGCTGCCCTGGGTGCCAAACCATCATTATGAGAGTCCAATCAAGACAAAATGAAGTATAGAAGAAAAAAATATGTCAATGCATTGGCTGAATTACAGCTTACTTAATATCTAGATGGAAACAAAAAGGTTGTGAGGCATGAACAAATAAATTACTTTTTAAATACATTACTGGAGTGCCAGTCAAAATCAAGTATAAGAAAAACAAGCAGCACTCAACTCAAACCACTTCTCCTTGCACTGCAGTTCTAATTATTCAGCTTTATAGAGAAGTACCAAGTAACATGCTGAAAGTAGCAATGTCTGTGATACCTCCACTTGTTAAAATGTTTCTTATCCAAAAAAGACCTGCTGCCTGACAACTATCTACTTCTTTCATGGGGAAAACATGATCAAAGTAAACAAATGAACAGCAAACAAGAAACAAGCTCAAGATACATTGCTTAAAGGATTACTGTACAGGTAATGGACCACACATGATAGATTGGCATTCTGTTTGGTTTACAGGTAAAGCCTGCAAAGATGACTGCAAGTCTCCAACAAATGTAACGAGCTTCTTAAAATAATGTAATCCTGTCCTTTATTACAAATACTGTCATATGCATTTCAATACCTAACCTAAGGCTTATACATTAGTTATGTAAGTATTCTCTGCATGACAACAACAGAAAGGCTTTCAGTGTTGGCAATTATTTAACAGTATGCTTATTAAAGCTTACTTGCATCTTACAATCTCAGAGAAGCTTACCTGATGGTCATTAAAGCATTGCTACTTAAACACAGAGCAACAGGCACTTTCTGAGTAATAATAAGCATAAATCAACTGTATAAAAATATGACAGAAACCAGAACATTCTGCAAAATCAAGGACAGAATAAAAGTAGCACTTGTGTCTACCTTGGATGGGGGGATACTCTGCACATTTACACTGCATAACTGCTCCTTGCCTTGCTTCGGCACATCCAGAGTCACTACATGGGGGAGTGGGGTGCAAGAAGTATGTCACAATTTGAAATGTCTCTGGCTGACTGTGATGGCCCTGACACATTTGTCATACCTCTCAACCTCAGAACAAGAAATATGGACAGAGCCATACATAGAAGTGGGACAAAGGCCCAAAAATAAGGGCAATTTCTAAATATTGCTCTTATAAACTTAGAAAGATAATAGAATAGTAGGTCTTGCATTAGTATAAATTTTCTGAAAGGTATGAAATCTGAAACTCAAATGTCTGTCATTATTTTCTAACTTCAGTCTTTAATGATTTGCCACTAATTTGCCAAAAAACACAATTTTATGAAAAATGGACCAAAAATGTGATGCAAAAATATAAAATAGCCACACAATACAGCTGGGAAACTGTCAAAGAAGGGACACTTTTTTTAATATTAGTACTGCTAACTTGAACAGCTGACAAAATAAAATAATGCACATACATTTCTGAAATAAAAGTAATCTATAACTCTGATTATTACATTTATTTCTTAATTGTAAGCCCTCCACATTTTCTTCCAAAATTGCCATTTTGCAGCGGGATTATTAGGGGAAGAGCAACATTTTGAGCCAAAATCGGGGACAATTGAGAGGTTTGGATGTGCCTAATTCTATAAAGCAATTTATTTGCACGTACCTCTCAACCTGTTAATGCAGGAAATCTGGACAAGGCCAAATATACTGGGGGAACATATCAACAGTACTATAAAGTGTTGTATAAACTGAGACAATTGATAGAATAACAGAACTTGCTTTAACATGCATTTTTCTGAAGGCTATGAAGTCTGAAACTCTGTGTCTGTCATTATTTAGTGACTTAATTCCTAAATTATTTGCCAGAAAACCACACATTTTATGAGGAACAAACCAAAAATAAGAAGGAAAAAATCTATTCATTCTGTGAAAATCTGGACAGTTGAGAGGTATAGTTCAGCCAGGGCTATCTTTGAGTTTGCTGCCCTTCCCCCTCACAAAATCATGGTCGAATGGAGCCCCCCCCCCTGCAGCTATTCTAATGAACCATTACTTGGCTATTTCACCCCATTTACCACAAACACTAATGTGCATACTGCTTTACTTCTACAATGATTTGGACTTCATTTGAAAGTTTTATTTTACATTTTACAGCCCAAACACTAAGACATCTGCTAAATAAAGCATTACAATCTCACAATGAAAACAGACTTAGCATTAAAACTTCTCTGCCTTTGAAACTCACATTCATTGAAACAGCATTGAAACCCACATTCAAAGAAAACATATTTTGCCAGTGGCGGATAAAGATTAACTTTGGGCT
This sequence comes from Protopterus annectens, assembly GCF_019279795.1. Taxonomy (NCBI): domain Eukaryota; kingdom Metazoa; phylum Chordata; order Ceratodontiformes; family Protopteridae; genus Protopterus; species Protopterus annectens. The sequence goes on from NC_056751.1 coordinate 366,562,876, forward strand.
GTTTTCAAATCATAGGCCCCTTGCAAACGAAACATACACGTGGTCTTTGATACACCTTCCTGATTGTATTAAATTATATTCCTTGTACAATATAGTACAGTTGTTAGAAGGCATTTTAAATTTGTTTTAAACATTTTTCCAGTAAACAATGAAACAAAATGCATGCACCATTAATGACAAAAATGGCACAATTCAGAACATTTGTATCATAAAAGTCTACTCAAACTTCTACAGTCCACCAGTATCAGTAAATATGCATAATCTCTGAAGAAGTAAAAGTCATCTAAATCATTCCACATTAAAGAAATCTGTAACTAATGAAGAGGTTGCTGCTAGCAAACAACTTTATATTTCATTGTTTCATCTACAAATAAAGTGCCTGTTGCCCTTAAGGAATAAATTGCCTAAATTGCATTAAAAAAGCCGATAAGCTAGTAATATTGCAATAGGGAATGGATGGCAAACTGATAGGTTCATAGTTACTAGGTATCTTCACCAAAAGGACTGCAGCATCCACCCCCTTTACAATACAGTACAGTATCAGCAATGCATCTACCTACTGTGGGAGCAGAACCCACAGCCTTCTGCATTAAAAGCAAATACACTAAATATTGTGCTATTAATAATGCAAGCAGACTTGGCATAAGCAGCACTATACTTTTGTTCCCCTGCAACTCTCAGCTTCTTGTAAAAGCTACTTGACACTCAGCTGTATCTCTGAACTTTCAGCACAAGAAATATGGAAAAGCCAAAATTTAGGGGGGGGGGGCAAAAGACCAAAAAAACAGGGACACATTTTAAACATTGCTTGTATAATGTTGGAAAGTTGTTAGAATAAAGTGCTGTGTTACCACCATACATTTCACTGCCAAGTATTGAACCCAGGACCCTGTGCAAAACAGTCAGAGCAACATACCACCATGCCAAATAATCTGTTTTATGAAAGAAAGGAAGACTGAAACTTAAATGGCTACCATTTAGTGAATTCAGTTCTCACCATAGTTGTCAACATCTTAGCACAAAACACCTTAACAAAGCCAATAATGGGGGACTACAGCTCCCAAACATATTCAGTGAGTTCAGTTATCACCATAGCTCTCAACCTTGGCATAAAAAACCTGGATGAAGCCAATAATGGGGGAATACAGTCCCAAAAATAGGGACAAATTTCAAATATCCGAGGACACCAGAGCAAACCCATACAAACACAGGGAGGACATACAGACTCCACACAGAAGGCACACCAGCCAAAAATCAAAACCGACAACAATGCTACCATTGCACTACTGGCTGTGTTAAGAAACAAAAATACAGAAACCACAGATTTTATAAGGAACAGAACAGAACAAATATGAGGCAAAAATCTGCAATTTTTTACAAATGGTGGTGGGTAGGGATTTCAGTCTCTTGCCACTTGGGCCCAAGGTACAGGGTTCAAGCCTTATTCTCTACCCACCACCATGTAGCAACTGGGGCATTTCACACACACACACACACCCACACAACCTGAGCCAAACAAGTCGCCAGATCCAGCCCCACGTTAGACATCCATCCTAGTAGGAGTTCACACACCCGCTCGACCTATCCATCCTGTGAGAGCACCAGCCTCATTGTCCTATCCTTCCCTCAAGAGCACCAGCTTCAGCCTGCCTGCGGACGTTGCAGTCCAATCCCCTTCCAGTCTATGCAGTTCTAACTGCATAGACCGCTGGGAAAATTTGGACTTACATGTTGTCTTTGTAATCCAGACTACTAATGGAGACAGTCTGGATTCTGTTTTCATGCTTCACCAGCAGTCCGAATATCGGGAATTGCTGCGAGTGCGCACGCGTGATGTTCTGGGACTCGTGGTTGATTTTTATGTTTTCATTCTTGTTATTTTATTTTATTTTTGTTTTATTTTTATGTTTTACAGCTGGGGGGCTGCAGTCCTGCAGTCCAATAGCACGAGCCACCCCTGATGCATATGTCAATATACATTTCATATAACTATAGTAACCAATGTACATATCACACACACACACTTATTATCTATTGATTTATCTTCTTTTGACTGGATTAATCCCAGTAGACTACTGCCCTCTTTGTTAGGGGAGAACCAAGGAGGTATTTATACAGCTAGTAGAAATTTGGCCAGGGCATCAGGAACTTTGACTCCTCTTTTCAGTAGGAGCCAGGGATCTTTAAAATCCCCCACTGAAATACAACTATCTCAAGCAAATAAGGTCTCAGTTTAATGTCTCATCTGAATGATGCCACACTCAGGAGTGCAGTAAACCCTAATGCTATGTTGCACTGTCACCAATTTAATCCCATCATCTGGAACTGGAATAGAACCCACAGACTTCTGATCTTACATCACTAAAGGTGTGTGTGCTACTTGTTTAATCACTGACGTGTGTGTGTGTGTGTGTGTGTGTGTGTGTGTGTGTGTTACACAGTCATCCACACACACCACTGAATAAGAGACAACTTTGTATATGGATATATAGCTGGAGATCTCGTGTAAATTTATGTATAGATAGACAGAGTGACAGATAGATAAAACAAACTACATATGTCAGTTTCATTGGGACTGCAGTGTCTAATGTATTGAAACTGTGTACTTGATTAGATGTATATGTGTTCTATTCTCACTTCGTATCCTTCCCCCTTCTTCTTTCATGTTTCCTTCCTTGTCCCCTTTTTCCTAACTGAATTATTTTTCCCCAATTACTTGCACATTTTGCAAATAGCAGTTTATCTTATTGTTGCACTCACTGTGTATGCCAGTGTAGTGCTAACACACTACTGTAAGTGTTTTGAGCAACAGATCTATATTTTCATTTTTTACTCTACATGGTGTATTCTATCTGTTGTGTCCACCTGCTCTGAACATGAAAACTGCAACTATGGATCAGTTTTCTACCAGGGTTAACAAAGAGCAAATAAAACTAAATAAATAAATAAAACTCATGAGATGGGTGGACATACGACATATGATTACACTGGCCATGATTCGTTCATTGAAAATGTGCAAGTACAGGTAACTAGTCATGTTAGGAAAATGCCTTAGAGTGAGCATGTGTATATCAAAAAGCAGCGATGAAGGACAGAGGGGAAAATGCCCTGCTGAGGTGTCAAAAATACATGAAAACAAATGTGCTCTTAGCATTCAAACTGAAATTAGAAAATGTTTCTTATTAAGTAATGTGAAGCAACATCAAACTGAAGGGCAGACACCCTGTCTGTGAAGGTATTTAATGCAAATCATATTAAAAAGCAACACTGCACCACTTACTCTGAAGTGCAGGGTTGACACAGCATTAGGGTAACACAGAATACATGTCTCTGAATGATTGTGGAATGCCTAACATGTGTGGGCAATTGAATAAGAATGATCCTGAGTATTTCTGAGAGGAAGGGAGGGAACTGAAGGAATTGTCCGTCATTCCATCTGAAAGGAGAGTGCAGACATTGGGACTCCTAAGAAAATGAGTGCACCTGGGTTTTGAAAAGAGAAGGAAGAACAGGTTTGAAAAAAGTAAGAGGCTGGCAGTTATGCCACAGATAGCTGTGGCCCTCTACAGGTGTACTAATTGTGCTACGTGATGACTTGTCATACATCTTATTTCAAAGGAAAGAAAAAACATTATCATAGTGGGTCATATAGAGAAAAAAAATGCAAGTCTTTCCCTTATTTTCTGATATTAAAAAGCAGATATACAAACACATATTCCCACTTGGGAATTTGTGAAGATTTACTTAGACTGTCATTCAGTATGTCAACATATTATAGGTATTGACAACTGTATCTATAAAATGTACATACACACATAAATTTCAGTAGTTGCAAACATAGTGATTCACAATCTGTGCTATCAGATGAATTGTCGTACATCGAACTACCCACAAATGTAGTCCAGTAAGTGGTGAACTGATGAAATTTAAGCCCTCCCCACGCTTTGCTGACCCCATCTGACATACTGCCAAATTAACTGATAATTTTATGATCATCTCAAAGCGTGCATCAAGGCATCTGTCCCATAAGACATAACTACAATATCAAACTCAAGAATAAACAAACTGTACAGTAATAGGAAGAAACTCTCACTCTGTAAAAGCAAACTGAATAACCCACCATTTAGAGATGAACTCAGAAAAATAAACAAGGAACTCAGGCATCAAATCTAATCCTTCAATAGTATTAATTGACAATTGGTATTTACGCTAAGGATAACCACAAAGCCTTCCTCAGCTATGTCAGAAACCTTAAAGGTAATGCCCAGCAATGCTCATAGATAATACACAACACTTATTCATCCCCTGATGATATAGCCAACATAGTAGAAGACCAGTTCAGCCCTAACATAACTCCCCTATGCCCCCTAACTTCTGCCTACTTCTTTGCACACTCATGCCACCCCCCCCCGATCACCTCCAAGAAAGTTCTGAATAGCATCCTCTCTGCCAAGCACAGTAGCTCCATGGTCCTGATAATGTGCTGGACTGCCTGCCTGTTTGCACCAGACACTGTCTGGTAGAATCACAAGTAAGGCTATTCAACCTCATCTTCTCCACTGGACTCAAGCTAGATGGAGAACCTGCATTTTTTTAAACTTTATAATATTGACCATCACTAATGAGGAGAAACACATATGATGGAACTGCAACAGCCAAAGGCAAGTTCTGAAGCACCAATAATCTAAACTAAACATGGATGAAGCAGATAGCAGCAAAAGAGTAACAAACATGAAACTGCTATACTAGACATGATTTATTGAGTGCTTTGGTCTGAAACTCAAAACTAACTAAATGCATTCACTCAATAAATCTGATGCGGTACAGTTATTTTGTGTGTGTGTGTGTGTGTGTGTGTGTGTATGTGTGTGTTCTTCTGTTGCTGCTGTCTTCTTCCCCAGCAACTGGAACTGCAGCAAGACATATTTAGGTAGGTAAAAGAAAGAGAGAGAGAGAATGTCCCAAAGTACGATAAACTATTATGCTGCCTGCTCCTACTACTGTATTTATGTCCAGGCATCTACAGTAAGAATTGTCAGCACAATCCAAAAGCTGATATTCACAATGCAGCACAAGATGCTAAGACAGAGCATTAAAATAATAGAAGAGCAACACTATTAGGAATAAAAAAGTATTTCAAGATGTTTTTCACATTAGATCCCTGAGAATGCTGTGTAATCCTTCAACAAAATACCATCACCAACCCCCTTTTTTTCCCATTTTGCATGGGGTTGGGGTGTCATGCCAGCTATCACCATCTACCACTATTCAGACACTCTCCTGCTTTCTTTGACACTCATGCCTGACTGTTGCAAGTCTTTTCTCACACAGTCCATCCAGCTCTTTGCTAGATGCCCTCGTTTCCTTTTGCTTTCTTCCTGTCTGTCCCAAATCTTCTTCACCGGATTGTCTTCTACTTTTCTGCACACATGCCTGAACCACTATAATCTGTTCTCTTGGATCTTTTCTGCAATTAGAGTCACTTTGGCTTCTGCTCTTATGCCCTAATTTCTTCATTTCTCCCACAGTATGCATCCTATCACCCATGGCAGGCACTTCATCTCCATCACCTCTAGTTTCCTCAACTGTTCTGCTTTTACTGCCCAAGTTTCTGTATTATACAGTAGTACTGGTCGCACCACTGTTTTATACATCTTACTTTTTCAGCTTCTTTGGCATTCTTCTGTCATATTTCACACCTGACACTGTGCCATTTGCCTGCAGCCCCTCTGATTCTAGCTTTGACTTCCTCATTCAGTCTTCCCTCCTCCTAAACCACCCCTCTGAGATACTCTTGAACCTGTTAACCTGTTCCACTATTTTCCCATCTATCTCAGTTCTCATCTTCTTCTGATTTCCTCCATTTGCTGACATTACAATTGTCTTATCAATACCAATGTTTAGCAACTAAACTTTCAACAAGAAATTTCTGCTCCTGGCAGAAGATGTATGTAATAACATAAGAAGGTAGGTGGATGAGTGGAAATACAAAGAAGAAGAAGGTGTGCATAACTGTAAAAAAAGGTGTTTGCAGGGTGACAACAGCCAAAGATGATTTACTCAGCAGAGTTCCTAAAGTGATGGGCAACTTTCCCGGAATGCTGTAAGAGTGAAAGATGGCTTTGTTTAGAAAGATGGCTAGCTGCATTGCTAGCATTACAACCAAAATAATCAGAAAGATCAAAATAAATGTTCTAACATACTTGGATGATTAATCTGAGAGGTGAGATTGATAGGTAGGGGAAAATATATTACGGATCAGAAATAAAGTATTTTATCCCATAATTGCCCCTTAAGATGGATTTCTAGGACAGAATTATTTTGGACATGATACCTCTTATGTAAGTAAGATAGGAAAGTTTAGGTATTTTTTGTTACCTAGAAACATTATCAGGCAGTGCTAGTCATGTACTACAAAGTTAGGACACAACTCCGCAAAGATAGAAAGCACTCAACTGGGAGATGAGAAATTTTTCAGGAAAGTAAAAGAGTTTGAATACGAGAGACATGCTTCACACAGAATTGGGTTGCAAAAAAGTTTGTATTCATCAAAGATGGTGGATTCATAAACTGATTATGAAAGAAATAGTTTATAGTCATCACAGATAAAAAATGCATAACAATTGATTATGAAAGAAATAGTTTATATTCAACAAGATGGGAGATTTGTAATAACTGGTCTTCTGAAAAGAAAAAATAAGGAATTAAAAGAGTATTGGAGAGTATTCTAAAATATCCACATGACCTGACAGCTAAAAGTTTTGTTGATTCCTGTATTTTTTTGTGTATAAAATTAGTCATAGCTGTCAGTAGCTTAGATTTTCTTATTGGTGATTCTCAAGCTACTGCATTTTTAATGAATATATCAGCTTGTTGAACAAACCTTTGTGTATAGACTATTTCTTTCAATTAACATTGGAGAGCCACCAAGATTGCAGCAGAGAACAGCATGACCAGGCTAAGACCCAGAAGACATAGTGACCTGGATAAGGGCCCAGAGGACAGCATAACCGCATGGACAGGGTGAGTTTGTTGCAGCAAGGAAGGACAAAGAAGGATTCATAAGTGACACAAAGATTTGCCAAGTCAATGAACAGGGCCCTCAAGAATGCCACTGTAATTGACTTGTGGGTGGTAACTTGGAGCAGCTCACTTTTGCTTATGACAGCATATATTTCACAAGAAGAAGAGGTTAATCCCCCTCTACCTCAGCTTCCTGCTCCCTACCCGCCCACCCTCATTTTTCTCCTCTGTTCTCTTACCCCCCATTATATCTATGAAGCGTCACCAATTACACTCCTCCTCTCATTCAAACCTTAGTCTGTACTCTCCTGGCCCGTCACTAAATCTGTAATTCCCAAAAGTACAAAGGTATTTCTTCCATTCTCTAAGTAAAGCTATCTTATATGATTTAGAGTAAGCCTATTGACATGTCCATGTGATTTGAAGTACATTAATTATTATCTTCTCATGAAATCTATTGTAATACATATTAATGTTTAGAAATCATGAAAAATTTTAAGTAGAACTCTAAGTAACTGTGCATTCTTAAGCTTTAATCTGTTTGTGATTATATAGTATAAAGTTTCAACTAACATTGCGTTATAAAAATTGTAATCTATCTGTGCATGGACCTAATTGTCTAAATATGGAGCTTTTCTTTCTGGGCCTCCACTGAAAATGGGTTTGGAGAACCAGTCGGACTATCCTAGTTAACAAATGTCAAAAATAATAAATAATAAGAGACCTGTGAAAGGTACCACTTCAGTGTTCAGCATTACTTTTGGGGAAAAAAACAGACTGCAATCTTAACTTGTTTTTATAATTTCATATTTACAATGGAGTATATTACAAAAGTTAGCTCAAAGGTTTAAAGTGATGATTTCCTCAACACAAAAATAAATAAATAAATACTTTAAATACTTTTCTGGTCTGAAATGTATTAATGATATATGCAGTTAAGTAATTAGTGTATGCTTATTTATCACAGGGCACATCAGGATTTTCTATGAGCATTTTTTACTTTCTAATATGGAGATTATATTGCCAGGACTCTCAAAGTAATTTCTCTGTCCCACTCCATGCTGTATGTTCTTTGCCATGAAACTCAGTACTCTTCCCTGTTCTTCCTTTCTCCCCATCAAGACAAAGTTACTCAAGGGTCCATTACTATTCAGTAACTTTACTAACAGCCCCCACACCTTCTGTTCTTATTCTTCTATACAATCTGCAGATGATTCTACAATCATCTCCATTTCTAATAATCTCTCTGACCTTCACAGCTTAACCCAAAACTCTTTCAATTCTGTGAAAAATTGGCTTACCGACAATCAACTCGTACTCTACCCCCCCCAAAAAAAACCCTCCTATTTCTACCAAAATCCCTCACACATCTTAAACCTACATTTTCTATCACATCTCTTAACTGCACTGTTATAAATGTTGAAACACGTACCAAACTCCTGGGTGCGATCAATGGTGACCAACTCAGATTTGACCTACACATCTATTACTGCATAAAAAAAGACAAACCAAAATTTGGTTTGCTCTATAGAAATAAAAAATTCCACTCCAAAGAATCAAGACTCTCCCTAACCTATGCCTACCTTCTTCTTCTTTGTCTTATTTATGGCTCACAGATCTTAACTAACCTGCAATCCTTTCTAAAAACTAAACTCCAAATCACTTACAGCAAAGTAGCTAGGTTTGCTGCAAACCAGCCCTACAACTCCCACCACTGCCTCTCTCTCAAGTCTTAAACTGGACAGAATTCCCCACCAGCTCCTAATACCACAACTTCTTGTAATTCACTCCATCCTTAACAAACCCACCTCCTGTCCTAGCATCTCCTCCCTCATCCCTCTCTGTATTCCTACTCAGACTCTTTGGAGCTCTGACCAACTACACCTGGAAATTTACAAGCCCAGAAGAACAATTGGCAAACATCTGCATAGCTACTCAGTTGCCCTAACTTGGAATAAACTAGCCTTGTCCATCCGAACAATATCCAACACTCACAAATTCAAAAAAGGTCTAAAAGAAAATTTACTTAACTCCTGGATCTGCCCCTGCTAAATCCCAACTTAACTCTCTTCTCTCATTACTCTAAGTTTTTACCTCCCTTACCCTTACACTCTCTTATTGTTCTATAAACTTCTCATGTCTAGTCCACTAGGATGTATCCTTTCTCTAATTCATACATCCCTGACTGTATTTACCTGTTCTCCTTTTCTACTACAGTAACTACATTGTCTGAGCTCATTTACCCTACTGACAGTTGATTCATCTGTATTGTACGATACTTAAGAATTTTTGTTTGTATTTATAGCTACCTCTATATTTACATTTATGATTGTATTCTAAGCTTTGTATACTACTGAGTATTATTTGTATCTTCAAGGTGTTCTGTTTGTGGAGCTTTTCTCCCCTGGGCCTCCGCTGAAAAAGGGCTCATGCTCAGTCAAACATACCCGGTCAACAAATGTCAAAATAAATAAATAAATAAAAAATCTGTCACTCTGCATTTCAGGGTTATATAAGATTAGACTTTCTACAGTGATTATCAAATCCATTAACTAGCAACAACAGAACTATCACATCTGATATTTTTTGTCAGCTTACGCATTGTCTTGATGCAGTGCATATGAGATATGTTATGCTGTCCGAAGGTAGATCAGAGAAACAGCCAGGGTTAAACAGATTGTAAATTGAGTAAAAAATGACTGAGATTGGTAAAAGCCTACATCTAACAATTTTTTCAGTATCTCAAAAGGCATTTTACGATCTAGAAATACTGAGGAAAATATGATTTTCTGCAACAGTATAATGCCAAGATAAATTCCAGGAATCAGTACATGTCATAGCTGAACTTTAGACTAAGTGCTGAATGCATCCATTAACTGAACAATAAATGTTTTATTCCAGACAACTGACATACAGAGCTTTTCATAGCTGATATACAAAATAACTGTTTCATACACTTCCTTTAGTGAGATAGTAAGCACCAGATGATTCCAAAGGAACTAACCCCGCATCTTAATACCCTGTTCACTCTCAGCCTCTCCACAGGATATGTGCCGAGAGAATGGCGCACGGTAACAGTGGTCCCGCTACACAAGGGTGGGGCCACAACTGACCCTGGGAACTACAGACCAATAAGCCTGACCAGTCTGATCTGTAAGGCTATGGAGCAAATCATTATGGAACTCATAAATGGAGAGATTGGGAACCTCCAGTCGCTGGACCCCACACAGTTCGGCTTCGTCAAGGGCAGATCATGCCTCCTGAACCTGGTGGATTTCTTTGAGACAGTTACTCAGGCTATAGATAAGTGAAAGGAGGTACACACGGCTTACCTTGACCTTGCTAAAGCATTTGACACCATTCCCCATTCAGGTATTATTGATAAGCTCACCAGCCTGGGCATAAACCCTTACGTCACAAGATGGATCACAAACTGGCTCTCAGACAGATCCCATAAAGTAAGAGTAGCGGGATCTATGTCCGAATCCAGACCAGTAATGAGTGGTGTGCCTCAGGGCTCTGTCCTGGGGCCCCTCCTGTATGGCATATACTTCTCAGAAGTACAGGCAAGCACAGAAGGGCTGTGGCTGACTAAGTTTGTGGATGACTGCAAACTGGGTGCTATAATAGAGTCTCCGGCCGACATGGAGATCCTCCAGAAGGGCCTAAATGAGACTGATGCATGGTGTCAAAGCCATGGTCTCAAGCTAAATGCAAAAAAATGCGTAGTAATCCCCTTTGGAAAAAACAGAGTACCTGCAAACTACAACATAGGAGGTAATCCCCTGAAATCTGAAGAGGAAATAAGGGATCTAGGGACCCAAGTAGATAGCCAGTTTTCCTTTGATAACCATGTTGCCAAGGTGGTTAGAAAATCCTTCTATGTGACCCATCTGATCATGAAAGGGTTCACATCAAGATCTAAGGATGTAATGGTGCCCCTCTACTCTTGCCTCATCAGACCCATTATTGAGTACAATGCACCAATTGGAATGTACCTGGCTAGACATCTCCAGCAGCTGGAGAGACCACAGAGGTACCTAACCAAGAGAATTACTGGCCTCAAACAGTTGCCCTATGCAGCACGATTGAAAAAGCTAAGACTGTTCTCTGTTGCATACCGCTTTCTCAGAGGCAATCTCTGTCTAACGTACAGAGCCATGTCCAACCCAGAATTGTTGAACATGCTCCATCTTAGGAAAACCAAATCTACTCGAGCTACACGCTCTAGAGATATAAACCTCAACACAACAATGAATAGAACATGGTGGAGGGATAGATTCCCTTCGCAGAGACTTCCCTTACTATGGAACAGGGTCCCGATCTACATAAGACAGAGCCCCTCACTATCACTCTTCAAGAGGAACCTTGATGAATGGATGGGTAACAAAAAGTTCACACCGGGATCACACCAACAGCACTACTAGATAGGGGCCAAGGGTACTAGCTGCTTGTACAAGGGTCTAGGGAACTACTAAAGGGGCGATGAATACCGCACAAAGTGGCTGGGCTAATATATTCCTTTGGGCAGATAGCTCAGTACCAACCTATGATATGTTTTTACTTAACAGAAATGTATAAATTCTTGATACACTGACATCTATGAGTTGATGAGCAATAGCTGTTCACTGCCAACTTGCTATCCTAACTTCAGAAGTGTGTGTGTGTAATGTGCACTTGAAATATAAATGATTCATTGTTTTTTTCTTTTGGACATTATACAGTTGACATCAGCTGACATGAGTTATATATTACCAGCAATGAATACTATAGCAATAACCCACGCCTGGGTGTGGGTAATGCTAAATTTACCCACGGTTGGCGTGGTTTGGTCGAGGCGGCCGAGGACCAACAAAGCCAACCGTGGGTAAATTAGCATTACCCACACCAGAAGTGGTTATTGCTATTATCATGACATTATTTAAGAAAAGAAACTGTTACTTTTCTTAAATAATGGCATAGTATAATGCCTGTTTACTGCCCTTCCGCAGATGTCTGGCATCCGCGGCAGTTCTGATGTACTGCACGCCTGCGCAGTACATCAGAGCTGTGGGCAAAAGCAACGGAGAAAGCAAGATCCGTTGCTTATTTTAAAACTGTCTCGCTATGTTAAACTCATTTAACATAGCGAGACACTAAAAAAAGCAACGGAGATCTTGCTTTCTCCGTTGCTTTAAACACTGCCTCGCTATGTTAAATGGGTTTAACATGGCGAGACAGCTAAAATAAGCAACGGGGATCTCCATTGCTTATTTTAAAGCTGTCTCGCTATGTTAAACCCATTTAACTTAGCGAGACAGTGTTAAAAAACGAGTTATACTAATGGAAAAAAGTCCGGGCGACCGGACCTTTTTCCATTAGTATAACTCGATTTACAACGGGCACGCTGGCCAATCAGCGTGCACGTTTTGGGGGGTTCATGGTATAATAGACAATAGATGTCTATATTGCACTCTCACACATACATACATAAGCAACTAAAGTATTGAATGTTGTACTGTGAGGCTGAATAGGGTTTTTTTTTAAGTAACATTTGATGTTTACAGCTTGATACAAGTAAGGAGGTTTGTATATGTGATTAAACATTGACTTGCACAAGTTTATGTCCTTTCATGAGTTTTGAACCCAGGATTTGATTTCAGGGTTACATGATTATAAGATTAATATGGTTATAAGGTATAACAAAAGGTTTAGACATATTTAAGATTAGCTTTCTTAGGTTTGCACTTTCCACAGCATAGGCAAAATTGCAGTAGAAAAAACAGCGGTGAGGACAGTATTTTACAGAATAGGAACACATTGGATTTCATCATGTACTGAGAACAGGAGAACATTCTGGATGATAAGGCATGAGTGCTGCACATTCATTCTAGATGATGAAAATGAGATGAGAGACCATTTGAATAAACTTCAACATACTGCAGAATTTTCACATGCAAAAGAGGCTGATAGCTCACAATACTCATAGTTATCTAATCTGTTTTCAGGTTGGAGAGGGGAACCTTTGAATTTTTTAATTCTTTTATCTGTAGTTTTTATAATTTTGATAGTTATTGATGAGTAGATGATTATCATGAGATATAATTTCATGATCCCATAACATCTGGGAACATAAGCTATATTTTTGTGAGTCTACAGCATATTAAAACATATAAATGTAAGTTTCATGAGCCTACAGCATGATGGGATATAGAGAGTGAATGAAATTTATTTTTCCATGAGCTTAGAGCATTCTGAGACATTAAAAGTAAGTAAGAGTACTAAAGTCAGGAAAAAAACAAGAAAGTAATAAGCAGGCTTACACATGCAAAAATGAATTAACCTTAGTATGGGCATCCAGTTAAACTTTCTTTTAAAGGAGTTGCAGAAAAGTCTAGTCTGGGCCAAAAAAGGGTTATGGTTTTAGAGAATTAAGGTAGAAATCAGAGTCATACTAAATTAATTTCTGACTTGGTGTTTGATTTTTTTTTTAATTCCTATAACCCTTGCCTAATTCACTTTGTTATTTCTCAGTGTTGGTCTGAAGATAAGAATGATCAGATGAGAGAAATGCTATTCAGCCTGTAATTGGTAACACTAGGACTCTTCTGGCTACTTGATATAGCATTTAATTATATGTATCCTATATCCTTTTTCCTGAATGAAAGGAAATTTATTTTAATGATCAATTCCAAAATTTAAGGAACCGTAAGAGGAATTTCATGGGCAAAACTATTAAGATGCTTTTTGGACTGAATTATTTTAGACATTGTGCCACTTAATATTCTTGAACAAGTAAGATAAGGAAACATAACTATTTTCTGTTATCTAGAAACATTGTCAGGCAGTGCTAGTCATGTGATATAATGTTAGGGCATACCTCTGCAGAGAAAGAAAGCACACATCTTGGAGACCAGAATGTTTTTCCTGACAGCAACAGACTGTATGTGTGAGATTGGACTCTTTCTGTCATTGGTTTGCAAGGAATAGTTTTACTTTTAAGTCATTAAAATGGGGGATTCATCTCAATTGGTTATGACAGAAATAGCTTGTAGTCATCATAGTTGGGGATTTGCAATAACTGCTCATGTTAAAAGAAGAGATAAAGAATTTAAAACATATTAGAAAGTATTCTAAAATGCCAACATGGTCTGACAGCTAACAGTTTTGCTCATTCTTGTATTTTTTGTGTATAAAAGTTGTCATAGCTCTCAGTACTTTAGATATGCTTAGTAGTGTTTCTCAAGATACTGCTGTACACTTTATAATTAAATCAGCTTGTTGCAACAAGTCTTTTTGCACTGGCGACTTCTTTCAATTCTGTCTGCTCTTAAATGCACAATTTTGTGGATCATGAGTTTTATTTTGCATTCACTACAAAACATTTATATTTGTCTTCATGCTCTCTGTACATTGCTATGGGGAAATGTAGACTGAATTTGTAACTGAGTTCACATGCTTCTTCAATTTATGAATGCCTTTCCTTTAGTAGAAACTTTCAAAGTGAACAGATAGCTAGATACATATTGGTATCCATCCCTGCCAGCCAACAAACCCTCCTCTGGTAAGGAGTCATAGTTAAGGACTTGAGTACACTGTTCCATTAATACAGTTATGTTTACCAGTGTATTTCTTCAAAAGGGATGTTGAAAAAGTAAGGTAGTGTCAAACAGAGAAAATTATGATGGTGTCTCTTATCATAACTAAGCCATTACACATTCAGTAAATGGATGTCAAAAAAAGTCAGCATGATCAGAGTGAAGCATGTGCCCCATAAAATCCATCATAAACTTGTTTAATCTAATTTTAGCCATAGAGTACGTACACGAAGCATGGAGAACTGCATGTGTGATGCACCCTCACAGGGGTGGAGCTAGACAGACCCACTGAACTATAGACCCAGTAGCCTAACTAAATTAATCTGCAAGGCTATGGAATGCGAGTCTTACTTCTAAACAACATCAAAACTTCATCCAATGTGACCCCCCCCCCCCACCAGCAGTCTGATTTTGTCAAGGGTGGGAGATTCCTACTAAATTTAGCACATTTCTTCAAGAAGGTGACAGAGGCAGAAGATAGTTGTCATTCTGTTCATACAGCTTATCTGGAGCTAGACAAGGCATTTGACACATCCTCCATGCTGATATCGTAAATACGTTAGCCCTAAATACTGACCCATATTTAATAAGGTGGATACAAACTTGACTGAAAGACAGAGCACATATTGTTACGGTAGCAATCACCTCCTCTGAAAGTAACAAAGCAACTAATGGTGTACCTCAAGACTCAGTGCTGAGACTTTCCATGCACTTTCCGACCTTAAAATTAGAGACTCAGGCCTATGGCTAAGTTTGCTGATGACTGCAAGCTGGATGTTATTGTCAACATCCCTCTAATACCAATTCAATATGGCATGAGCTGACACACACACACCCTAACCACTGGTATACAGAAAATCATTTAAAATTAAATGCAAAAAAAATGCAGTCTTGTGATATTTGAAAAATAAAATTCTCACTCGATGTACGGTACAGCCAATACTTTGCTCCAAACTGATAAGGCAGTCAAGGATCTTGGTACCTGGGTCAAAACTGCTGTCTCTTTTGAACATCATGTAATATCAGTAATTAGAAAATTTTTCTGTTCAGCAGAACTAATATCTAAAAACATATCATTCAGTTCAAAAGAAGTTCTAATCTATTTGTAAACAGCTCTGATTAGTCCATTTATAGAGCACAGTGCCTTCCTTTGGCATGTTTCAATTTACAACAGGTAACGTGAATGGTCCTAGAGGTTCCTAACAGAGAAGATTACTGACCTAAAGAGCATGGACTATTAGGGGAGAGACTTGAAGCCCTATCTCAGTATATAACCTCAGATGTAGAAATGTATGTCTGGCATCCCATGCAATTGGGACACCCCCCCCCCCCCCGATTTCTTCTCTCTCTCTCTCTCTATATATATATATATATATATATATATATATATATATATATATATATATCTATATATGATTGCTCCCCAAGCTAGTGAAAGCGGATAACATATGCATACTAAATCTAGAGTAATTTATAATAGTTTTTCAATCTTACTCACAAACACTGGCTAATCTACAGTGTATGCACTGTACCTGTGTACTATGTATGTATTCTACCTACATTCCAAAGTTCAGCTGTACACCACAAATCTATTACTTACCTTTATTTTTAAAATTAATATCTTTTTTGATTGTTCCCTCCACTGTAACTGTTTGTGCCGCATGTCACTGTAAAAACATGTCTCTTGTAATTTGTGTGTATACTGATTATGTCTAAATAACTAAATGTTAAAAAGTGAGTGAGCCAAGAACAGTATGACCAAAAAAGTTAACTAAGAATACTCCACCAGGCACAAATGAATCGAAGCTCCAAGGAAAAATTGCTTTAATAAGCACTTAAAAACTCCACAGTAGAGGCTGGATCAGTAAAAGAACAATAACGTATCCACATAGACGTTTTCGTCGACAACTTCATCAGTTATACATCAATTTTAAAATGAGGTGGTTTTATATGCTGTTTGAATTTAATCACAGATCTCTTGTCCAATCAAGCAGCACAATAAATTAAAATCACTTAATTGAGTAATTAATTCATGAAAGCCATGTTAAAAACACTTGCAAAAATGAATACAATTCACTAAAACCATTTATACTCAAATTGTTACATATTTAGTATATATTTAATGTAAGTTTTCCAATGCTTTAAAAACTTTCTATACTTTTAAATGAATCTCTTTGAAAATGTTACTATATAACATGTCATTCAGACTTGTAGGTTTAATGTTATAACCAGACACCATCTTGTGGTCATTGAGTTAATTACAGCCACACACTAGACTTTTTTTAAGCTGAAAATACAAGACTTGTCTTTTGAGAATGTATATAAAATTTCAAAACAGTGAAGATCATAAAAATAGACCAAGGAAGAACTTCATTAAATCAAAGCTTGGCAGCCCTCATCTTTAAAACTGGGGCCAATGATACCATGTCATTGAGCCCAAAATTACGATTCGCATCTAAAAAGAGCTGCCAGTACAACTCTTTGTAGTCAATAAGTGTCTCCCACATCCCCCCTCTTGGGTTAGTGGGAACAACTTCCAATACAAAAAATGAGTAGCCTATGGTGTTACATTTTGTTAAATGCCTACTCAATGCATTTTTTTCTTTCATCACCCTGACATCATATAAGTGCTCGTATATTCTCTGTCTGAGCTTTCTTTCACTCTTTCCGACATAGAAAGAGGGACATTTTTTGCAAACGGCTAAATATATGATGCCTTTAGTGTCACAATTGGCGAATGTATTTAAACGGAGGGTCTTATTCCTTGCTTCTAATACCATACTATCCCCACAAATCAAATAAGAGCAATATTTACATTTCCCACACTTTTGTAAGCCCTTCTTGGATTTGTCATAATTGTTACACACATTGTTTTTCTTCCCCATTTCAAGATAATTCTTGATAGTTTTCCCTCTACGATATACATGGGTTAATTCATTGTCAAAATACATTCAAGATCTGAAAATTTTGAAAAGTTGTCCCATTCTCTAGAGAATATGTTCCTAACAAAGGCAGATTGTTCACTGAAGGTAGTGATTAACCCTGTCGCCTTTTCAGCAAGATGACCTCCCAACCCTGAAGTATGAGTGGTAGTTTCTTCTATCCCTAAGATTGGGGCAAAGGTGTCTGATCTTTTTATACTAACCTCCTCCAACACCTTGTTAAACATCTCTAAAGGGTATCCTCTCTGAATAAAGAGATTCTTTAAAATTCTGTTTCCTCCAGGAAAGCTTTGTTGTCGAGGTCATTCTACTGCACCTAACCAGTTGCCCTTTCACCACACCCTTCTTCTGATGGGGGATGGCAACTGGTAAAGTGCTGAATAGGAATTAGAAAAGTTTCTTTCCTGAAAATTCTTGATGACAATTTCCTTCTTGTTTCTCAATGTGAACATCGAGGTATTTTAACTTTTGTTCATCAAAATTGCTGGTAAATTTCAGAAATGTGGAGGTGTTGTTAACAAAGGCCAAAAGGTTGTTAAAGTTTTCCTCACTACCCATCCAGAAAAACATAAATCATCTAGGTACCTAGTGTATAGGGAGCATTCCTTCATCAGAGGAGAATTGAGAAGAAAAGTTTCTTCCCAATAAGCCATGATAATATTGGCATATGTGGGTGCACAATGTGCCCCATTGCAACACCCTTTCTTGTTTAAAGTACTCCCTTGAAAGTAGATGAAATTATTTTTAACACTATTTCCATGAATGTTAAAGTATTGACAAAATCAATGTGTGTTAGTTTTTACTTTCAATTAATTTTTCTTCAAACCAAGAAAGCCCCAATTGTGGGATGCAACTAAACAAATCAATCACGTCCATAGTTCCAAACCCAAGACGTTCACTATACAATGAAGGTTTAATCCTTCTCAACAAGTCCCAGGAGTCTATTAGAACATTTTCACTTCCCTCGAGTACTTGTTTAATTTTGTAATCAACGAATTTTGCTAAAGGGGCTGTTATTGATCCTTCAGCCGACACAATAGGTCTGAGGGTGGGTCACAGGCATTTTGTGGACTTTGGGAATCAAGATGCAGGGAATCTTTGGTTTATCTACAAACAAAAATTTGTAAGTGTCTTGATCTATTGAACCCTGCATTAACATGTCATATAATAAAAGATGAATCTTTCTATAGGCCATGTTCACTTCGTTAATGGATACCCTGGTGTATTTTTCAGAATCATTAAGTAAGTCCAACATTTTCCCTTCATACTGTATTGTGTCCATCACTACCACCCTCCCCTTGTCTGGTTTCATTACTCTCAGGTTGTGATTTTCACAAATAGTTCTCAAAGTGTTTTTCTCTTCCTGGGTTAAGTTCGAATGAAAAGTTCTTGTTGTCAGGTGATTCCTTATCTCATGCTCAACTTTCAATTCAAAATTCCTAAGTTGGGGGTGAGTCGGGGGGTTGAATGTACTTTTCCGCTTCAAACTTTGTCCCTGATAATCTGACTTTTTGTCCTTGAAAAAAAGTTCCAAGTTCTTTTTCCGAATAAACAATTTAATGTCTACCAGTAGTTTGAAAATATCAGTTTTTTGTGTAGGCACAAAAGTGAAGCCTTTGGAAAAAAGGTTAAACCAGCTCTTGTCAATACTAACACTGGAATAGTTATATATATTGAACCCGTTAAAACTCCAGGTATTCAAACTGTTGATAATGTCAACTTCCTGTTCAATCCTTGTGTCATCTAATAAAATCTCCCCCCCCTGTAGTTTTTGAGTTGTAGTAGACCCTACCCTGCTGCATGAGCCTCTCTGATCTCCTTAGGGGGGGATACTCGTCTGTGTCTAGTATTTCTTCATGTTGTTCTTCCATAACAGTTTCCCCCCATTCTCCATCAAAATTATCTTCTTTCCTCCATTTCCCATAGTCATTCCTGTGGGTGGTTCTAGGTCTGGGATAGTGGGTTTTGTTTTTATATTCTCCTTGGTCCCTTTTAATTTTCCCTATCTTCCTGTTCTGAACCTCCTTACACTTAGTGTCAACTTTTTCAAAAACATTCTCATATTTTTCTTATTAGCATCTACTGTATATAACAAGTCATTTGTAATAGCTTTATTAATGTTCTCTATATCTCCTTGCAGCTTTTGCATTAACATTTCATTGTTGTTGATAATAGCTTTCATAACATTTAAACCACAATTGTCAAAGATAGAAATAAGTTCCCCATGAAAATCAGAGCCTTCAGTAACATTATTAGGGTATTTGCAAACCCTAAGGCCCTTAGGAACAATATTTAAAGTAATACAATGCTTGAGATAATCATTATCAATTTCAAGCGTTTTAAATTTTATTAAATAAAATTCCAAATCATTTAAAAGCGTACTAAAGCTTGTATTACTGTATTTAGTTGGACTGCTTTGAGTTTCAAAGCTATACTGCTTTGAAGCAGTCAGAAAACAGTTTTTGTGTACCTGTAATAGGATTAGATTTGTCCATACGGGTTTGTTGCCGTGTACGCTGACTTTTCGGTCTAACAGAGGCCGCTTCAGCTCCATTGCTGTTAGCGTTGATAAAATCCACTGTAATGTGTGGAAAACCATCTAAGCTATTTCCACAGTTCACATCTTCCTCGATTGAAGTGCTGCTTGCATCATTAGTAATGAGTGCATCTAATTCAACCTGCTTCCGGTTAGCTTCCTGGTTCCCCGGTGGTTGCATAAGGACCATGCAGGTTGCATAAGTGTTTTTAACATGGCTTTCATGAATTAATTACTCAATTAAGTGATTTTAATTTATTGTGCTGCTTGATTGGACAAGAGATCTGTGATTAAATTCAAACAGTATATAAAACCACCTCATTTTAAAATTGATGTATAACTGATGAAGTTGTCGACGAAAACGTCTATGTGGATACGTTATTGTTCTTTTACTGATCCAGCCTCTACTGTGGAGTTTTTAAGTGCTTATTAAAGCAATTTTTCCTTGGAGCTTCGATTCATTTGTGCCTGGTGGAGTATTCTTAGTTAACTTTTTAAATAACTAAATGTGTCTGTAATTTTTCTTTGTGGAGCTTTTCTCCCCGGGCCTCTGCTGAAAAAGGACCTTTTCGGCTCAGTCAGACACCCCGGTTAACAAATGTAAAATAAATAAAATAAAACAAATAAATAAATAAAATAAAATATATATATATATATATATATATATATATATATATATATATACTCACAAATAAAACAATCTAGCTCTGACAAAAATACTTTTATTAGCAACAGGACTGACACACACAGATGCACACACATCTCTCTTACTCTCTTTTCCTCTCACTCTCTTTCTGCATGTATATATATATATATATATATATATATATATATATATATATATATATACATACACACACACACACACACACATATATATATATATGTATATATATATATATATATATATATATATATATATATATATATATACACACACACACACACACACACACATACACGCACATATGTGTAAACCATGATTAAAAGTCACTGTTGCTCAACTCTTGTTGAAAAGTAGGTTCCTAAAAACATACAAGAAGCCAGAAGAGACTTCAAATATATGTGTTTTCCTTAGACAGGTAAGAAAAGGCTGCTTTCTGTAACTGAAAGAAAAACTCTTGAGTTCTATGATGAGCTGTGCTACCTTTCCATAAGCAGTTCATCTGCCTGAAAGAGAGATTTTCTCCAACCGTGACATTATTGTTTTTGTTTATTTATTAATTGATTGATTGACATTTGGCTACCTGTAAAGTCCAACTGGGTAGGAGTCCATTTTCAGTGGAGACCAGAGGAGAAGAATAATTTTACTGTCTTTAAAAATAATACCAAAAAAACAACAAAAAACAAATGCAGTTTAAATAATTATTCCAAATTTGACATAATATGAAAACATTGGTTAAGAATTTATACATGTTATATCACAATGATTTAACAGCTAGAGAAATGTTAACCAGTTTATAGAAAAATTAAAAACGAGTTAGTATAATGCAAACAGGAATTTCAGTATGAAGTGATAGAAAAGCAGGCTTATGGTATATTTAGAGAAAAGATGATAATTGATATTGATTGGGAGAGTAAGTAGGTGTAAGGTGTGAACAGGCATTTGTTGACATTTAGGGATATACTTTATCCTGGTGTTTAACAAGAACAGAGCCAGCTTTTGGCTAAAAAGTCTTTCAGAATGATTTTGAAGGGTGGGAAGGAGGGTATTGACCTGATAGATACAGATAAGGAGTTCCAGGCCTTAGCAACATGGCATGAATACAGACAATGTGCAGCAGATTTGATAGGTTTGTGGACAGACAGGAGTTTCTGGTCACTGAATTGTAATAACCCACTAGTAACACAGTTGTGTAGAATGCTATTTAGTACTGGAAAAGCAGAAGGATTCTGAATTTTACAGGTGGTAAGAGAGAGACTATGTAAATGTTAATTGCTGGGGCAGTTCTAACCAATTTAGGATTTTTAGTGCTATACAGTGGTTCATAGGTAGGTACTAGGCTATCGGCCCAAGGGCCTACGTAAGCCTAGCCAGCAAGGTTCCATAGCTTACGCCACCCAAGAAAGTTATTTTCCTGTGCCACTGTCCAGCAGAGACACAGAAGTGATCCCCAGGGTGTATTTCCTATTTCCCATCCACTCATCAAGATTTTTCTTGAAGAGTGCTAATGAAGAACTTTGCTTGACATAGATTGGTAGTTTGTTCCAGAGTATAGGAAGTCTCTGGATGGGTTCTGAAAGGAGTATTTGCTGTAAATTTAGCAAATTTGTTATAGCATTGTTCAAGTTTTGATTTTCGTGATGCCTGATGATTAGTAAGGATGGGAGCACCATACGGAAGTGTGAACAGGAGGAAAGTAGTGGCAAATGCAGCCGTAGTTGCATTGGTGAGAAAGTGTGTGGCTCTGTAAGCATCTCTGTTTTTTATGAGCTTTTCTTAAGCAATTTTGTATATGCAGACCAGATTTAAGATTATTATCCACTATTATCTCTAATAATTTGCTAAGAGAAGTGACTTCAATGCTTGTATTATCAAGACAGTGAACTTTAAATTTTGTTTTTTTTCATGGGCGATGGATTTGGAAAAAAAATAGTAGTTTGAATTTTTGAGGGTTGAGCATAGTTGTGAGTTACAAAGCCATGTTTCAGTTGCTGTTAAAGCTTCCTAAGTAATTATTTGGAGGTGTACCACATTCTCAGGTGTGCACATAGGTTTTGAGTCACCTGTGTACTGTATTAGGGAAGCCTGCTGTGTGGATGTGTGGAGTGTATTGGTCAGAATGTTAAAGAGGAGGGAACCAAGGAGAGAACTTGTGGTACACCAGTGATGACTGGGATTTATGGACAGAGGGTAGAGTGCCATTTTACTGACTGACACCTGTGGGATAGGGACCCTTTGAACCATAGAAAAGTGGGCTGAGAGAGACCTAATGAGGATATTTGAAGCAGAAGTTTGCTGTGACAAACTTTGCCAAAGGCTTTAGACAAGTCTAGGAATAAGGAAAATAGTTTGCCATTATCTCTAGCTTTATTGACAGTATCTATATAGGTTAAAAGTACAGTACTAGTACTCAGGGAAGGACAGAAGCCATGTTGTGTGGGGGATTGGAGTTCTTCCTGCAGGAGATAGATTAGCAATTATTTTTGAATACATTTTTTAAGTATTTTGGAGAGGGGAGATAAGATTGATATAGGTCTGAAGTTAGTACTGTCTACTGAATGTCCTCCTTTAAGCGTAGGGATAATGTGTGACTTTTTCCAGGGAGACAGAATGTGGGATTCCTGGATTGACCTATTTATAAGGACTGAGACAGGGTAGGCAATGCTGTTGGTTGCTATTTTAAGGTATTCACTTGGAAGGTCATCATCTGAAGTAGAGCTTGGTTTGAGTTTATTTAACAGTAGTTTAATATAGGATGTGGGCACAAGTTTGAAGATGAAAGTGGATGTGGTGATATATGGCTGCTTGGCAGGGTTAAGATTAGATGTTGGGGAATCCTTGGTTACAGATGCTATACTATCCATGAAATAAGAATCTAATTGTATTGCAGTTTTTAGCGATTAATTATTGGGAGAGGGTTTCAGGTTGAATTTATGGCAGGGATGCAAGATTTCTTTAATGGCTGTCTAGAATTTTTTAGTGTTTGTGAAAATGTAAATTAAATGTGACATAAAATACAGTTGCATCTTAGCTAATGTAATTATACTGTCATCATGAATACTAGATGATGTATAAATGAATTATTCTCCACTTCTGTATTCAGTAAAAACACTTGCTTAGATTATGTTGCTACTTTACCCAACTTATACAATACTAATATGCCTTACAATAGAAACACAAACTTGCTTTTGACTTACAAAGTCTGTTCATTCTCTGGTATGTAATGTGTAGTAATTGCTGCTGGCAAAAACATTCTGCTCTTCTCTCAGGGGACTGAAGTAAAAAAAAAGGATAAAAATAAGGGCCCATATATTGACAAAATAGACTTTAATTTGTAGTATTATTTTATAGGTATCTGTTGCAAGTCCACTGGGGAGAAGATTTAATAGTGAGTACATTAAATAATCAAAATGTATGTGTTTCATTCTGCCTGTATGAGGTAGGAAATTAAGTCTTCCTCAGTTATATGTCTGTAAATACCTCAAGTGAGAAAACATAAAGGGCCAAAACTAGTAAAATGAAATTTAGTATAGAA
The DNA here is from genome assembly GCF_019279795.1 of Protopterus annectens. Taxonomy (NCBI): domain Eukaryota; kingdom Metazoa; phylum Chordata; order Ceratodontiformes; family Protopteridae; genus Protopterus; species Protopterus annectens. The sequence goes on from NC_056751.1 coordinate 366,587,153, forward strand.
ATCTTGTGAATTAGAGTTTATTAAAAACACACTGACAATTTCCCATTACAGAGAAACTAATAGCAAAACTAAATGCCATGTGATGTGTATATATTTTATGCAGAGCACATTCCGATTGTATTCCTTTTATAGTGTGTAGGAATACTGTGGGGAAAATATTTGGATTATACTTTGTGGAATTATTACAAATAAATTATCAAATGTATTGTATTAAGCAGTAGCAAGAACTTTTAAAGTGCATCTACTAAAAGATGTATATGGCTAGGCATCTTACAGGTCCTGTGGTGACATGTTAGGATTATTATTTATTTATTATTTATTACATTTGTTAACCAGGTAGTGTCCAATTGGGCCAGGGGCTCGTTTTCAGTGGAGACCCTTGGAGGAAATCTCCACAGCAGTACAAAACAACAATACAAGCATTAAAACAAGACAGGCAATAGTACAATACAATCAGTAGAAATACAGGCAGTAATATAATACAAATGATAGTACAATGCAAGTACAGGGGGTCTTTTATATATTAAAACAAATTAAGATAGCAGAGGGTAGATAATCATCCTGGAGAGTGACAAGAGCACAGCTAATGGCTAGTAAGATGTTCCTTTAGGAGTGATTTGAACTGATTGCGGATAGGGTTTTTTGCTATTGTGTCTGGAAGAATATTCCAGAGTTTGGCTATTTTATGTGAATAGAGGGAGTCGCCATGATATGTTCATAAACATTTAAGACATATTAGCTTGTATGTAAAAAAAAAAAAAATAATAGTTTGTAAATGTATTTCTGTTTCAAATTGTTTGAAACTACTGAATCACCGTAGAATTTTGAAAAACAATCAACACCCCCAAAAGGAGTATCCCAAACTTTTGTACATCCCCTTTAAGAAAATTATAAGGGGGGTGGTTCTTACTATCTAAGAGTCAGAGAGGTGGTGTTATGTTAATTAAAAAGTATGGAAACTATTATTTTTACAGTGTTGTCAATCCTTTCAACTGGCTAATCAACCCATACTCTTGTGATTGACCCTGCAGAGCTTACTTGATTTATAAATCAAAATAACTACCAAGCAGGCTAAAAGTTCACCAAGAATTCCAAATCCAGCCAACAAAAAGGTGAAGCAATAAAGCTCTGAGAAGACAAACTTGGATCAAAAGTTTAATACATACACACCATTAACGCTCACAAAAATATGTTTTTGTTTGACATACACTTCATCATCAAGGACCACAATGTATATTGTCTCAGTTGTACCACAATCAAATCTACTTATAATTTGGCTGCTCTAAGCTTCAAGAGGGAGTTTATGGAAATATGGTCATTCAATCCAGGCTTTTTATTAGCTTCTAGGGTGATTTGCCACCATAGCTCCTTATATTCAATAGTTTCTTCCCATAGCCCCCCTCGAAAATTTTTATCCACCTTCTCCAAGGTGAAAAATAAGTAATGGGCACTATCACACTCTAGGCTATGCTTGTACAAGGCATTAGTGTCTTTTTTATTTGATACATCATATGTGTGTTCATATATTCTTTTTCTTAACTTTCGTTCCGTTTTACCTATGTAAAATGCATCACAGAGCTGACACTTGGCCAAACAGACAAGCCCGCTACTGTCACAATTTGTAAATTCCTTGTTTTCCAAGAGCCTATTTCTACATTGCAAATACAATTTCTCATTGTTGTAGACAAAGGCACATTGGGAACAATGCCCACATTATACGTTCCTTTCCTCTTTTTATTCCTTGTAACCCCATAATCAAAGTTACTTTCCAAAAGATTTTTCAAATTCCTAGAGTTTTTGTAGACAATTTTAATGCTTTCCTTTTTTATTTTGTCCAAGTCCGTAAGGGCTACAAATCTATCCCATTCATTGTTAAAAATGCCCCTTACCATGGTGGACCCAGCATTGAATTCCAATATTAAAGCCCTATCAAAACTTTCCACCAAGCCTGTATTAACAATTTTTGTGATCTTAACAACCCTTTTGCCTAGGATAGGTTGGTATTTCTCCATTCTACCTTTCAAAACCTTATTTTCTACTTCAAGCAACAAATAATCCAGATAATTCCTAGATTTAAACATTTTTTCTTAACAATTCCATTTCCTTGTCAAAGTCCTCATTTTTGGATGTCATCCTAGAGACCCTTATATATTGTCATTTGACAATATTTTTCTTGTAATGCTTAGGATGAGCACTATCAAAGTGTAGATAGGAACTGGAATATGTTGGTTCTCTGAAAACCTTGGAATGAAACATATTGTCACACTTGTATGTTTCCACATCCAGATATTGTAAAGTGTCCTTACTGGTTTTGTAGGTGAATTCTAAGAAAATAGCACTATAGTTAAGGTATTCTATAAAGTAAGCCACTTCACTTTCTGGAGCCACCCACAAAATCACTATATCATCCAGAAATCTCTTGTAGAGAATCCAGTTCTCCTTGTAGATGGAATCCACTACATACTTCTCCTCCCACCTGGCTAAAACTAGATTCACATATGTGGGGGCACAAGCTGCATCCATTGCTACACCCTGTATCTGGTGAAGAAATTCACCTTTAAAACACAGAACTGTATCTCAGGACCAGGTTGAAAAGCTGCATAACAACCACTTTTTCATCCAGGGACAAGTAATTTTCTTCATAAATGATTTCTTCTAGTACATTCAAACCTTCCCTATGAGGTATTGAGGAAAACAAATCCACTATGTCAATGGTAAGAAAAGTTAAGCCTTCATTATATTTCTCCTGACTCAAACACCTTAAAAAGTCCCAGGAGTCCTTTAGTATGTTCTTTTTTTTCTAACCATAAGCCCTTTAACTTACTATCCACATACCTGGCTAGAGGCAATGTCTTGGACCCATCCACAGAGACAATAGGATACAGTTACATATTTATTGGGGTCCCTTAGAATGTCATTCATTTTTCCTTCATATATAAAATCATCCATAAGGACCATCCCCCCACCTTTGTCTGGTTTCGTAGCTCTTAAATTTTTATCATTTCTTAGTTCATATAAAACTTTAATTTCACCTGGGTCCAAGTTGCTTCTATATCTCACTTTGTCATACTATTTTCTGATTTCTTTTTCTACAATACCTTCAAAATTTTTAATTTGTGGGTGTAACGGTGGGTAGGGTACTTTTTCCTTACCAGTCCTTCATGTTCTCCCTTGGAGACCTGCTCAAACAATATTTGGAAATTAATTTTTCTTGTAAAAACCTTACTATCCATAAGTGTTTTGGCCAAGTCGTCTTGTCTTAGGGGTATAAACTTAATCCCCTTGGATAAAAGTCTAAAATGCTCCTTAGTCAAGATTACAGAGCTAAAATTATAAATACTAAAATCACCATATGTGTATCTAAAAGAATTATCCATGTCCTGATTGATCTCTTTCTCTTCTAAGTCAGGGTGGATGATATTATTTAATACCTCCCCCTTCTGGCTCCCCCCACGAAAATTCGAAAACTGCTGTTGCTGGTATTCATTCCTATTTCTGATCCTCTCTGATCTATGTAGTGGGGGATACTCAGAGATGTCATCCAACTCTTGTTGGTTCCTCATTATTATTAGTTTTCCACTCCCCATTACTGTTCCTTTCCCAAAATCTGTCTCCAGACTTTGGTTTAGGATAACTAGTACTGTTTTGGTATTCCAAATGTCACGCTCTAATTTTTTAAATTTTTCTTTTTATCAAATCATTACATTGACCATCCACTTCCTTTTGAATACTATGATAGTTTTCCTTTTCAGCAGGAATAGTGAACATGAAATCATTTTTAATACTTTCATTCACAATGTCAATTTCACTCATTAATTTACCCTTCATTCTACTGTTCTCTTCAATAATACAGTTTAGTACATCAAGTCCACATCTGTTAAATATTTTTATTAAATCCTGGTGGAAAACACTGCCTGGAACCACATTATTAGGATACTCCCAAATTCTAAGTCCCTTAGGCACTATACTTTGAGAAATACATTCTTTCAAATAACTATTCTCTATGTCAATGCTTTTGCATGTGAAAATAAGTGTTTCCAGTTTGTGTAATACGTTTTTAAAAGTGTCTGTTTCAGGCCCCAAAGCCACAGTTCTGTTTTTAAAGTCGGAAGAAAAACTAACCTGGAGCTATTCATTAAAATCAGCCTGCACATCTTTACTTCTGGACTCTGCATTTCGTTTCTCTTGTCCAGATGAAGCAGGTGACACTCTGTTTTCATTAGACCCATTTCCACCCTCAGTCAGTTTAAAATTATTGGGGGTTTGGTTGAAACAAAAATCATTGCTGTCTGAGCCTTCTCCTCTCCAGGCAGCTTCCCTGTGATACCTGTTTCCTACATTGTCTACAAAAACTCTAGGAATTTTAAAAATCTTTTGGAATGTAACTTTGATTATGGGGTTACAAGGAATAAAAAGATTAAAGGAACGTTTAAATGTGGGCATTGTTACCAATGTGCCTTTGTCTACAACAATGAGAAAGCAAGGAATTTACAAATTGTGACAGTAGTGGGCTTGCCTATTTGGCCAAAGTGTCAGCTCTGTGATGCGTTTTACATAGGTAAAACAGAACAAAAGTTAAGAAAAAGAATATATGAACACACATATGATGTATCAAATAAAAAAGACACTAATGCCTTGTATAAGCATAGTCTAGAGTGTGATAGTGCCCATTACTTATTTTTCACCTTGGAGAAGGTGGATAAAAATCTTCGAGGGGGGCTATGGGAAGAAACTATTGAATATAAGGACCTGTCGTGGCAGATCACCTTGGAAGCTAATAAAAAGCCTGGATTGAATGACCATATCTCCATAAACTCCCTCTTGAAGCTTAGAGCAGCCAAATTATAAGTAGATTTGATTGTGGTACAACTGAGACAATATACATTGTGGTCCTTGATGTAATTTATTAGTTATATGCTGTTTAAATCTTTTTTAAAAAATGGTTTTAAAGCATTTTTTTATTCACTTTGAGATTGTGTTCACATTCAAACACTTCGGCATTTTTTATGTATATTCAAGTGTGTTGCAATTTTTAAATAATCCACAAGGTGGTGCCATTTCCCCAGATAAATATTTAAATGTATTTTAAATTAATTTATTTTTTTACATTCACATATAGTGAAAAATGTATTTTAACTAGGTTTTAAATCAATGTGTTGTTATTTGTTGGATGTTTTATGTTTTTACTTAGTAAAATGAATAATCTATAACCAGATTTGGTTCCTAAATGCCAGGTATACATATGTTTTCCAGCTTAGTTGTAACAATTAATTCATTAATTGGTTCACTTTTCATTGGTTGATATGTAAGAGAAATAGTATATATAGAAGGAGTTTAATTCAAGCCTGCATCTTTTTAAGTGTATGTCAAACGAAAACGTATTTTTGTGAGCGTTAATGGTGTGTATGTATTAAACTTTTGATCCAAGTTTGTCTTCTCAGAGCTTTATTGCTTCACCTTTTTTGGGGGCTGGATTTGGAATTCTCTGTGAACTTTTAACCCACTTGGTAGTTATTTTGATTTACTAGTGTTTTCTTTGCTGCCATGGATGGTGAAACGAGTGGAGAGGCTATGGAAAGCAACTGCAAGGAGGAGCTGAGCCAAGCCAGAAAGTTGATTGGCCAGCTCACCAGTTGATTGACTTACTTACACCCCTCAGCCAATCGATGGTGGAACAGGTGTCTACTATACATGAGGGGGTGGAACCAGGAAGTTCTTGGCAACCTTGGAGCAAAACGGCGAGAAAAAATGGCTTCTGGAGGAAACAGGGATCACAGGGAAGCTGCCTGGAGAGGAGAAGGCTCAGACAGCAATGATTTTTCTTTCAACCAAACCCCCAATATATTTAGACTGACTGAGGGCGGAAATGAGTCTAATGAAACTGAGTGTCACCTGCTTCATCTGGACAAGAGAAACGAAATGCAGAGTCCAGAAGTAAAGATGCGCAGGCTGATTTTAATGAATAGCTCCAGGTTAGTTTTTCTTCCAACTTTAAAAACAGAACTGTGGCTATGGGGCCTGAAACAGACACTTTTAAAAACTTATTACACAAACTGGAAAGACTTATTTTCCCATGCAAAAGCATTGACATAGAGAATAGTTATTTGAAAGAATGTATTTCTCAAAGTATAGTGCCTAAGGGACTTAGAATTTGGAAGTATCCTAATAATGTGGTTCCAGGCAGTGTTTTTCACCAGGATTTAATAAAAATATTTAACAGATGTGGACTTGATGTACTAAACTGTATTACTGAAGAGAATAGTAGAATGAAGGGGAAATTAATGAGTGAAATTGACATTGTGAATGAAAGTATTAAAAATGATTTATGAACATCAGGTGTTTCAGCTATATGGCGATTCTGATTGCCCATGACTTTTACGTTTGAAGTCATTTTAATGGACAATTTCAGGCCAATAAAGCCAAACCCAACTAGCTATGGGTATTCATATTTCGGCCTTGTTATGGCCTTGTCAGCATAGCACAAGCAGAGTGTTTGACTAAACATAAGAAACACAGGGTTGTTATACACAGCTGATGTCCCATTATCATTAGGGTGACTGCAAAATATCTCAACTAACAAATTAAAAGAAAGAGTGAGAAGATCACACTGAAAAACCAATCAGTAAAAACTAAATGAAAACTCCCGCTAAGCTAGAACTTCCAATGAGTGACCTCCCAAACCTCCTGTGACAGAGGCATATGGGATATATGCAAATAACCCTTATGAGCATCAGGTGTTTCAGCTATATAGCGATTCTGATTGCCCATGACTTTTACGTTTGAAGTTGTTTTAATGGACAATTTCAGGCCAATAAAGACAAAACAAACTAACAAATTAAAACAAAGAGTGAGAAGGTCACACTGAAAAACCAATCAGCCACTGGGGATGTACAAGCCAGTGCATTTCTTTGTGCCGGTTCCAAGCCCGGATAAATGGGGAGGGTTGCGTCAGGAAGGGCATCCGGCGTAAAACTTTGCCAAAACATTTCATGCAGTCACCAAGAAAATTTTTTATACTGGATCGGTTGAGGCCCGGGTTAACAACGACCACCACCAGTACTGTTAGCCTACAGGGTGCTGGCAGAAATTGGGCTACTGTTGCCCGAAGGAGGAGAAGAGGCGGAAGACATGGCCGAAAGCAGGAGGAGAGGAGAAAGGCTAGGACTGTGGTAGTGAGGGTCGGAACTTTGAATGTTGGCAGTATGACTGGTATAGGGAGAGAGCTAGCTGATATGATGGACAGAAGGAAGGTTGGTATATTGTGTGTGCAAGAGACCAGATGGAAGGGAGTAAGGCTAGGTGTATCGGAGGTAGGTTCAAATTGTTTTATCATTGTGTGGATGGGAGGAGAAATGGCGTAGGAGTTATTCTGAAGGAACAGTATGCTGAGAGTGTTTTGGAGGTGAAAAGAGTGTTGGATAGAGTGATGTTTATGAAGCTGGAAATTGATGGTGTAATGATGAATGTTGTTAGTGTGTATGCTCCACAAGTTGGGTGTGCAATGTATGAGAAAGAAAAATTTTGGAGTGAATTGGATGAAGTGGTGATGACTGTACCCAAGGGTGAGAGAGTGGTGATTGGAGCAGATTTCAATGGGCATGTTGGTGAAAGGAACAGAGGGGATGAGGAAGTGATGGGTAGGTATGGTGTTAAACAAAGGAATGCAGAAGGTCAGATGGTAGTGGATTTTGCGAAAAGGATGGACATGGCTGTGGTGAATATGTATTTTAACAAGAGGGAGGAGCATAGGGTGACATACAAGAGTGGAGGAAGATGCACACAGGTGGATTATATCTTATGTAGGAGGGCCAGTTTGAAGGAGATTGGAGACTGTAAAGTGGTGACCGGAGAAAGTGTCATCAGGCAGCATAGGATAGTGGTTTGTAGGATGACGTTGGTTATCAAGAAGAGGAGGAGGAGTGTGAGGGCAGCACCAAGGATCAAGTGGTGGAAATTGAAAAAGGGTAATTGTGAGGTGGAGTTCAGGGATGAGTTAAGGCAGGCACTGGGTGGCAGTGAAGAGTTACCAAATAGCTGGTTAACTACAGCAGAGCTAGTAAGGGAGACGGCTAGAAAGGTGCTTGGTATCACATCTGGACAGAGGAAAAATGACAAGGAGACATGGTGGTGGAATGAGGAAGTACAGGAGAGTATACAGAGAAAGAGGTTGGCAAAGAAGAAATGGGATTGTCAGAGAGATGAAGAAAGTAGACAGGAGTATAAGGAGATGAGGTGCATGGCAAAGAGAGAGGTGGCGAAGGCTAAGGATAAGGCATACGAAGAGTTGTATGAAAGGTTGGACACTAAGGAGGGAGAAAAGGACCTGTACTGATTGGCTAGACAGAGGGACTAAGCTAGGAAAGATGTGCAGCAGGTAAAGGTGATAAAGGATAATGAGGGAAACATACTCACAAGCGAGGAGAGTGTGTTGAGGAGATGGAAAGAGTACTTTGAGGGGTTGATGAATGAAGAGAATGAGAGGGAGAGAAGGTTGGATGATGTAGGGATAGTAAATCATGAAGTACAATGGGTTAGTAAGGAGGAAGTAAGGATAGCTATGAAGAGAATGAAGAATGGAAAGGCTGTTGGCCCAGATGACATACCTGTGGAAGCATGGAGGTGTTTGGGTGAAATGGCAGTGGAGTTTTTAACCAGATTGTTTAATGAAATCTTGGAAAGTGAGAGGATGCCTGAGGAATGGAGAAAAAGTGTTTTGGTACCGATTTTTAAGAATAAGGGTGATGTGCAGAGCTGTAGTAACTACAGAGGGATAAAACTGATCAGTCACAGCATGAAGTTATGGGAAAGAGTAGTGGAAGCAAGGTTAAGAAGGGACATGATGATTAGTGATCAGCAGTATGGTTTCATGCCAGGAAAGAGCACTACAGATGCGATCTTTGCTCTGAGAGTGTTGTTGGAGAAGTACAGAGAATGTCAGAAGGAGTTGCATTGTGTTTTTGTAGACTTATAGAAAGCATATGACAGGGTACCTAGAGAGGAGTTGTGGTATTGTATGAGGAAGTCAGGAGTGTCAGAAAAGTATACAAGAGTGGTACAGGATATGTACGAGGGTAGTGTGACAGCGGTGAGGTCTGCGGTGGGAGTGATGGATGCGTTTAAGGTGGAGGTGGGGTTACATCAAGGATCAGCTTTGAGCCCTTTCTTATTTGCAATGGTGATGGACAGGTTGACAGACGAGATCAGACAGGAGTCCCCATGGACTATGATGTTTGCAGATGACATTGTGATCTGTAGTGAGAGTAGGGAACAGGTGAAGGAGACCCTGGAGAGATGGAGATATGCTCTAGAGAGAAGAGGAATGAAAGTCAGCAGGACTAAGACAGAATATATGTATGTGAATGAGAGGGAGGATAGAGGAATGGTGAGGATGCAAGGAGTAGAGGTGGCAAAGGTGGATGAGTTTAAATACTTGGGGTCAATAGTTCAGAGTAACGGTGAGTGTGGAAGAGAGGTGAAGAAGAGAGTACAGGCAGGGTGGAGTGGGTGGAGAAGAGTGTCAGGAGAGATTTGTGACAGACAAGTACCTGTAAGAGTGAAAGGGAAGGTCTACAAGAGGGTAGTGAGACCAGCTATATTATATGGGTTGGAGACAGTGGCATTGACAAAAAGGCAGGAGTTTGAGCTGGATGTGGCAGAATTAAAGACGTTAAGATTTGCACTGGGTGTGACAAGGGTGGACAGGATTAGGAATAAGTATATTAGAGGGTCAGCCCTGGTTGGAAGGTTTGGAGACAAAGCCAGAGAGGCACGATTACGTTGGTTTGGACATGTGCTGAGGAGGGATGCTGAGTATATTGGGAAAAAGATGCTAAGGATGAAGCTACCAGGTAACAGGAAAAGAGGAAGGCCTAAGATAAGGTTTATGGATATGGTGAGAGAGGACATGCAGGTGGTTGGTGTGACAAAGCAAGATGCAGAGGACAGGAAGAAATGGAAACAGGTGATGTGCTGTGGCGACCCCTAACGGGAACAGCCGAAAGAAGATGATGATGATGATGTATATTCAAGTGCATTGCAATTTTTAAACAATCCAGAAGATGGTGCCATTTCCCCAGAAAAATATTTAAATGTATTTTAAATTAATTTAACGTTTTTTACATTCACAAATAGTGAGAAATTTATTTTAAATAGGTTTTAAATCAATGTGTTGTATTTTCTTGGATGTTTTATATTTTTATTCAGTAAAATGAATAATCTATAACCAGTTTTGCTTACTAAATGCCAGGTATACATATGTTTTTCTGCTTAGGTTGTAACAATTAATTCATTAATTGGTTCACTTTTCATTGGTTGATATGTAACAGAAATAGTATATATAGAAGGAGTTTAATTCAAGCCTGCATCTGATGAAGTGTATGTCAAACGAAAACATATTTTTGTGAGCGTTAATGATGTCTATGTATTAAACTTTTGATCCAAGTTTGTCCTCTCAGAGCTTTATTGCTTCACCTTTTTGTTGGGCGGGATTTGGAATTCTTACTTGATTTATGCTAGCTAAATTTAATAGCTATCTTGTTCATCAGTTCAAAGGTAATTACTAGGCTAATGACCCTTAAGGGCCTTGTGATGATATGCAGCATTTTGTCCTCATCCATTGCTTTGGTGACCTTCTAAAATAAGTCCATCAGGCCATACTTAAATATATCTGACAGGTTTTGATACCACTTATTGTTATAGAAGTATAACTAAAGTACAGGTGACTGAACATTTACAAGCTTCCTCTTTCTAATAGAAATGGAGGTGGCAGACTGGGGTAAATTCATGATCCCCATCCACTGATCCAAGTTGCATTCAAGTAAATGCAGGAGGAACTCTGCTTCACATATATGTAAAGCCTATTCCAGAAAAGGGGTAGTATCTAAGGGACATACCTCACCCTCCAGCATGTTTTATTTATTTTGTAAATGAGGTTTAGTTCCCTGGATTAAGTATTTCTCATGTCATTTGTTTTGCGGATGTGCAACAGGCCCATAAGAGCTAGATCAGACAGTGATTTGAAGGCCAGGCATAGCCTGCATCTCAACAGTCTGTAGGAGATTGAGTACAAAGATAAGGCTTTCAGGTGGTCCGTGTAGGACATACTGTCTACACATTCTATTCCTTTTGTGAGGAACCTTTATGAATGCTCAGTCATTGCATATGCTTTGTCAGGTACGTACCAAAGGGGCATTGTACTCACTGAGTGGTCTAATGAGGGCTGAATACAATGGAACAATAAAATCTTGGACCTAAATGCATATCCTTGCTTATAGGCTGTGTAATGTAGAATTATTTCCTTACTACAGTAGGCACATGATGATCTAAGGCCAAGTCAATGTTTACATGAGTTTCAAAATCCCTGAGCACAGAGTGAGCTCTTAGGGGTCTGTTATCAGTGCAGTAATTTCCAAGTGAACAGCGATAACAACAATACCAAAAGAATAAAAATGATGCGATAGGCAGAAAGACTTAAGAAACTGAAATATAGTAAGCACCTTTGCAGTCAAGACCATAACACCATATTAATTAACAACAAATAAATACCAAATTCTCTTTCAAACACACCAGTAAAATACAACATTTTCAATCATATGACTAAAACCAATAAATTCATTTAAACAATTTACACTGCTTCAGTGCAGGTCTTAAAGAGACCTTGTTGTTTAAACCAAATAATTTGTCAGCTTGCAAATGTAAAATCCAAAAGAGTTCTCTATTTTCTGTTTTATTCATAATATCACCCAGTCTACCATTATCATGTAACAATTCCACCACTTTAAACTTAAAAACATGATCTGATCCCTCATCCATAATGTGTTTTGTCAAAGAGTTTGTCTCATGCTGTTGTCTATTATCTCTTATATGCTCTCTTATACATTCTAATAGAGAGCGGTCAGTTTTGCCAATATAAAACTTGCTACAGGTCCCACATTGCACTAGGTATACTAGATGTTTAGTCATACAGTTCATCTTCACTCTAAAACTGTATGTCTTATTCATTCTGCGATGTACAAAAACATTACTATTGTCTATAAAACTACAGAAATTACACCTCCCACAAGGGAATGTGCCCATTCATTCCCAGTCTTCAAAATTTCTGTTTTCTATTGTAACATAGTAACCTTTTTAGAGATTTCCTACTTCTAAAAATAAAATTTGGTTGTGTCCCAACCACAGTATTACTCATCACCTGATGTCAGTATATGCCAGTTACTCCTACCAACTTCACATATGGAACATATATTACCAGAATAGCTCAGGGATATCGGTACACCTTTAACCTTCATAGGCCCCCTAAAATTTACACCTCTTACTTTTTCTTTATTCGAAAAATATGGTCTACATTTACTGAATCTTAAATCTTTGGCATTTGACATCCCTGTACATAGTTCGGTCTCACTATACCCCCCTGCAAAAGCTCTTGATACATAACTGTCAGATCTACATTGAACTTATCATCCCTATTATTTAAACGCAACAGTCTCATAGTTTGACCCCTTATAATGTTATATAAATACACAGGGAACAAAAGCTCTGTCTATGCAAAACATGATTTTTTACGACAATCCTTCCTATACCTATTAGTAACGAAATTATTAAACTCATCTTTTTCTACCCTCACATCAAGAAAATCTACAGATCTATCAGAACATACAAATGTAAATCTAAGGAAACTAGTAGTTTCATGCAAATACTCAACAAAGCATCTAAGATCATTGTTATCACCTTTCCAAAGAAAAAAATATGTCATCCATGAGCCTTCGGTAGAAGGCTAGGCATGACGAAAACCTATTTGAATTTGGACATATGTTTCCTCCCATTGGACTAGGACACTGTTAGCATAACTATTGGTGCAAGGGGTTACCATCGGCATGCCCACACACTGGTGATAGTACTTCCCTAAAAACATGAACACATTATTCTCTAGGATGGTTTCTATAAATAAGCATATGAAATCTATCATGTTTGTTCCATAGTTGCTATTGTCATTTAAAAAACCTTTTATGAAATCTAAACCTTTATCATTTGGTATAAATGTGAAAAGGGAACTAATATCCATAGTAACAAACTTAGTATTCTCATTCATCGGTTGACCTTGCAAATCATATAACTGTTTCAGGAACTGTCCAATATTATTCAACACAGACTTTTTGATCCAATATTGGTCTTAGATGTTTCTCTACATAAACAGAACGTAGCTCCATAAGCAACCCCCATCCCGAAACAATAGGTCTAAATGGAGGAGACAACAAAGATTTATGTTTTTTGGACAAGCCTTGAAACAGTAAAACCAGCAGAGAAGCTACTAAACAAAAATATATAACTCTCTAGAAATAATGTCATTCAATAAATAATTATGCAGAACTAGATAAACAAATCTAATAATATTGTTAATGTCCAACAAAGTTATGGTATCATACAAATCTTAGTTATGAAGCATATCTGCTAAAACCGTATTGTAAAACTCAGTATCTAGAAGTACCAGTGCCCCTGCTTTATCTGTCGGTCTTATAAATATAGTCATTTCCCAATGTAAAGACTTCAATGCCTTCCTTTCCTTGCTATTTAAATTATAATACTTTCTCATTTTAATAGAATCTGGACCATTGAATAACTTATTTAAATCACATTCACACACATTGCAAAATGCCTCCAAAGTGGAACTAAAGACTGATCTGAACAAACTAGGTTTCTTAAAAGTACTTACATGTCCACTCACATCAGAGAACATAGTTAATCAAATAAGGTTGCATTCAAACATTCTAATGTCGAGGGGAAACCTACCCAAGGCTTGGTTAATTTGCAGGGATGAAGGATAATCCCTTTTGCAATACAGATATTTCATTTGTTGTCAGTATTCTTTCCAATAAATTAATGATCACAGAGCTGGTGTCTTTTCCTACAGCCATTTTATGAGGTTTAGGTCCCTGGATCAAGTATTTCTCATGTCATTTGTTTTGCGGATGTGCAACAGGCCCATAAGAGCTAGATTGGACAGTGATTTGAAGGCCAGGCATAGACTGCATCTCAAAAGACTGTAGGAGATCGAGTACAAAGATAAGACTTTCAGGTGGTCCATGCTGGACATACTGTCTACACATTCTATTCCTTTTGTGAGGAACCTTTATGAATGCTCCAGTCATTGCATATGCTTTGTCAGTTACATACCAAAGGGGCATTGTACTCGTTGAATGGTCTAATGAGAGCTGAATACACTGGAACAATAAAATCTTTGGGACTAAATGCATACCCTTACTTATAGGCTGTGTAATGTAGAATTATTTCCTTACTACAGTAGGCACATGATGATCTAAGGCCAAGTCATTGTTTACATGAGTTTCAAAATCCCTGAGCACAGAGTGAGCTCTTAGTGGTCTGTTATCAGTGCAGTAATTTCCAAGTGTGATTGTCTTACAGAAAGATACTATTATGCATTTTTTGGCATTGAGTTTTAGACCGTGATTTTGGCACCAGTTATTAGTCTGTATCAGGCCTTCTTGGGGAATATTTGTGCCTTTGGGGAATTCTGTAGCTGCACCTAATTTGCAATTGTCTGTGAACTTGAACAGCCAGCAGCCTTTGATGTTGACTTTGACTTCAGAGAAGGTGATGCCAAAAAGGAATGGCCTCAGCACTGAGCCCTGGGGGAGTCTACTAGTAACTGGTCTTTTTTGTGGAGATAGGGCTCAAGAAGGCAGGCTAGGTGAGTCTATCTGTGAGCCAGTTGGCTATCCAATGGGTGATGTAGAGGTTTATACCTAATGTTGTGAGCTTATCACCAATACCTGACTGGGTTATTGAGTTAAATGTTTGGGCCAGGTTGAGGTAGGAATCATACAATATTTTCCCTTGTCCATTGTTTTGTTGACCTTCTTGAAGTTCACCAGGTTGAGTAGGTATGACCTGCCCTTGATTAAATCAAACTGGGTTAGATCCAATGTCTAAAGGTTTTATATGTTATTATTTATCCCATCCATGATTATTCTTTCCATGGCCTTACATATGAGACTAGTCAAGCTTATGGGTCAGGAGATTCCAGGATACGTGGTTGGCTTGCCCTTGTGCAGATCAGTAACAGTTGCAGTCTTCCATTTACCTATTTGGAGGTTACAACTGCATAGTGTCTAGTGGCCACAGTAGGTCATATTTAATGCTATTAAGGAAGCATCTGAGAATATTATCAGGTCAGGTCCCATTGATACATTATTCTTAGCCTTGGAGAGTACATTGAGGACCTGTTCCTTATTGACAGTTGGGAGATTTATGGTTGGGGGTGTTTCTTGAGAGGTGACTGGAGGGGAAATTAGGGTCAAATTTGAGCTGAATTTATCAGCTAGTAGATTTGCTGTATTCTCCAATTCAGTATAGGTGTCTCCATTTACAATTAGTTTGGCACATTGTTGAGGATCGTCTTTGAGGTTTTGGACACAGCTGAAGAATGCCTTGTGATTGCCTTAGCCTGGGAAGCTACTTTTACCTCAAATTTGGCTTTGGAAGACTTAATTGGTCCCCTGAGTTGTTTATTCAGTTTGATTAGTGGATTCATACCTTGCTGGGCATTGTATTTCCTGTTTTGGACATGATTTTCTTCCTTTTGATATGTAACCTATTGATGAAAATGGCTTGCTTTTTTAGTTTGTCCTGTGCTTATTTTGTGTAGGTACTTCTGACTCTATGCAGCTGTGTACATAGAAGGTTTTTTTGTGAAGGACTCTGTATAGGCAGCAGTGTTCCCTGGAATTTGGGGGTAGGGTTTGAAATTTCACCAAGGTGTCACTTAAAAGTAGGAAGTTTGCCTTGGAATAATTACTAAAAATTCTAGGGTCACCTGGTGTTCCCACTTTTACTTTTATTTTAATGAGACAGCTTTATGGACTGAGCTGGTCAGTGATGATGTTACAGTGGGGGGTTGCAATGTTCCCTCATGTTGATGAGGACTAGGTCAAAGATGTTGGAACCCCCAAATTAGCATATGGACCAGCTAGTTCAGGGCATTCATGCTGATGAAGTTCAGCAATGTTTGTGCCTGCAAGTTTGAGGTTGTGTATGATTCCCAGTTTATAGTGAGGTAATTGAAATCTCCCATGAGTATGGTGTTGGGCTGGATGGAGAATGAATCAAGTTCATTTAAATAAGTGGTATGGGTTTCCTGGTTCATAGAGGGGGACCTATAGCTCATAAGGATATGGTGTGGGACTTTATTTAAGGTGAGTTGTACATGGCAGAGCTCAAGAGTGTCATAATGCTTGACCAGCCGTGAGATGTAATTTTTTTTATTAAACAAGAAACATCTTTATTAAATTATGACATAAGCAAACACACATGTATATAAATGAAAACAAACCATATTAGCATTATTTTAGCTGCAAACATTATACAGCACTTAAAATCTATTAAGTAACTGTCAGTCAAACATTATATAGCAAATTCAAATCCTGCCTTCTTTTAAACCTCATTTCTCATCTGCATGTATTGTTCCCACAATTTCCATTTTTCTATGTAATTTGCTCCTACGCCTTTCTAAAGATCCCATTTCCAGTTGTTTTATCTCTGTTACTACATCCACTACCTCTAGTATAGCTGGTTTAGATTTTGATTTCCATTTCCTAGTAATTGCTTATTTTGGCAGCCACCACAATTAGACTCAGCAAGACCTTATTATCTCTAGGCAATTCTGATTCTGTATCATAGCTCAAAAAATCATTTCCTTAAGTCATGTCAATTTGCTCACCCAGTATTTCTGACAGAGTGGTCTGCAGGGAAATTTTAAAGTCTGCCAACTCATTACAGTCCCAGAAAATATGCTCCCAGTTACCACTTTCTTCCCCATCACACTTCCAACATTTGCTATCTACCTGAGAAAAAAATCTTCGGAGTCTACTTGAGGTATAAAAATACTTATGTAAGGGCTTCCAAGCAAAGATCCTAAATTTTCTAGACTTTGTCATATATTTAGGAGACAGACATATATCCCCCATTGTTTCTTTGTGAACTGCTTATCCAACCTCTCTTCCCAATCCTTTCTGACTTCCTCTGATTGATTTTATAGCTATCATGCAATATTTTATATGCTCTACTAATTACTCCTTTGTTACCAGCAGCTTCTGTTCTAGATTCTACTAAAAACTCTATCAGTGCTGGTCTTTCGTTTAGGATCCTCTGTTTCTTTCTCTTTGCTTATACTCTGTTATCAGTCATTGATAGGAAAGGCAATCGCTAGACTGCAGACCAAAAATTTTTTGCCTCTTTCCATTCTATTACCTTCCCCTGTCTAATAATTTTCCCCCAATACCTTGGTTCTTTTGACAGTTTTCTCCAATACATTTCAGCCCCTTCTTGCCTATTGTCTGTATCCCTAATTTCAGTCATCCCTATTGGCAGAATCTCCTTTTTCCATTCCCATGTTAGCTTAGTTCTTAGAATACTTTGTGCTACTTTAGGAATATAATGCTCTGTATGGTTATTGTTATTCTCTTTAATGATCTACATCCATCTCCTTGTTTCTTGAGCTTCCCCCTTGTTTTGTCATCATCCCTTTCTACTTTGAATTATAGGTTTCTGCTTGTGCTATGTACAGGAGCCTTATATATGTAGCTCTGAAATACCCCTTCAAATCAAATAATCCCAGATCACCTTGTTCTGTTGGAAAAATTGGCTTACCCCCACTTGACTCTTGCTGTCTTCCCCTCCCAGATAAAATCCTTCAGCTCTTTATTAATTATTATCCACAACTTCTCCTCTGGTTTATAAAAATATGCCTGATCTATGTATAAAACTAAGGGGACTAAATCATTTTAATTACTTGTACCTTGCTCTCCACATCCATAAAACATAGCTTCCAGTTTCTCAGTTTTTATATTAACTTTTCTTTTGTCTCTTCCAATATATCCTTAACTGCCACACCAGGATCCTTTTTAATCCAAATTCCTAAGCACTTAATTTTATCATGTCGCCATAAATATGGATACTACTGAACCAATTGTTGTGGGGGTACATAATTTACAGCTATTGCCTCTGTTTTAGCTTCATAAATTTTGTATCCTGAAAAGATTTTAAATTGTCTCAAAATGTTCCACAGCACTGAAATGTCCTTTTCTGGTTTTATATGATATAAAATAATATCATCTGCAAATAGAGCCAGCTTTTCTTGACTACCATACAAACTACATATTTGAATTTCTGAGTCCCTTATTTTCTTTGCTGTGGTTCTAAATAAAATGCAAATAACAAAGGGGAGAGAGGACACCCCTGCCTGGTTTGTCTACTCAAACAGAAATTATTGGAGAGGAATCCACCCATTTTAATTTTCGCCTCCGATCCCTCAAATATTCTCCTAATCAATCTTATAATTTTGTCAAAGAATGTAAATGTTTATATTGCCCTGCTCATTAATTCGCAGCTTATTCTATCAAATGCTTTATCTGAATCAAGGCCTACCAACAACAGTGGTACTTTCTCACATTCTGCTTCCCTCTGGATCATCAGTGTTCTGTTAATGTTGTCAAAGTTTTTCTCCCCTTCACAAAACCACACTGATCCATATCTGTCAATTTTAGCATAACTTTTGTCATTTCTTTAGCCATTATAGACATAAACACTTTATAATCATGAGCCTGTATGAAGCTGGATCCGATAGGTCTTTACCCTCTTTAGGTATTATAGCCACCACTGGTTTTATCCAGGATGTTAGTGCTTCTCCTCCTCTTAAAATACTTTTAAAACCTTTCAGATCTTTATCAGTTTTTTTTTCCTTCTAGCTTCCAAACTTCCGTGGGAATGTCATCTATTCCTAGAGATTTTCCTGTGGATTTGTTATATATCACCATTTTTATCTCATTTCCTTCTATGCTAACTGTAGAAATGTAGCCACATCTACCTCTAATTTTGGTATATTTAATTATTCCATGAACATTTCCATTTGTATCTTTCTTTTTTATTTCCACATGTTTCTACTTGATACAGACATTCATAACATGTTCTAACTATTTCTAGTACCTTTACAGGATCTCTTGTTATCTTCCTTGTTATAGGCTCCCTAAACTTGGTGACAACCCTTTCTACTTTCTATTGTCTGAGTCGTTGTGCTACAAGTTTTTGTGCTCTGGGATTATTATCAAAAAACAGTTGCTTAACAGCAATTTTTTTAAATTTATGCATATTATTGAGGTAATCCCTTATTGTCTGTTTAGCATTCTGCAATTGCTCCTCCTCTTGTTCTGTGAGATTCCCCCTATTCTGCAGTACTTTAACCTTTTTCATTCCCTCTAAATACTTCTTATTACTTCTTAACCATATCTCTCTTTATTTCATTTCTACCCTATTTTTAAACTCCACTTAAATTTTATCCCACTCCTAGCTATATTTTCAGGAGAAATTTCTGTCTTCTCTAGTAACGTCTGAATAATTTTCTTTCTTTTCAACAGATAGGTGGGAAAGCACCAGTGTCTCATTTTTATTTCATTACCCTGCCTTTTTATTTTAGTTATTATTGGTACATGATCTGAAATAGTTATTGGATGCATAACAAAACTTTCAATTAATGCACATGTTCTTGTGAAATATATGTTCTGTCTAGTGTAGAGCAGTTTTTTATATCTTGAGGAATAATATGCAAATTCACTCCAAACTCCTACTACTGAATTCACATTTTCCATGCTAAATATTTTCATAAATGTATTCAAACATGTACCCTCTTTGTTAATATTTTCCCTTCTGGGGCCCCCACAGATACATCTTCACTGCTGCAAATCAAGTCCACACCTATAAGTACTACTCCCTGCTGAAAGCTGATTCTTTCTCCCGGAATTTTCTTAAGATCCATTATAGCAGTTTTAGGAGGAAAATTGGTGGAATAATATAATCCTTCTCCCTTGCCAGCAGCCCATTAAAACTACAAATCTACCATAATTATTTTTTTATCCTCTTCTACCACTACTGGAGTTCCTCTTGCAATTAATGTAAATAATCTTTTTTTTTCCTCTGTCCCAGGTATTCCACTGAATAATCGTCTTGACAACATTTCTTTATCAAATTCACATGTTCGGTTCTCTCCAAATGTATCTCCTGTAGCATAGGTGTTTGCACTCTTCTTCTTTCGGCTGCTCCCATTAGGGGTCGCCATAGCAGATCAACTCCATTTCTTCCTGTCCTCTGCATCTTGCTCTGTCACACCAACCACCTGCATGTCCTCTCTCACCAAATCCATAAACCTTATCTTAGGCCTCCCTCTTTTCCTGTTACCTGGCAGCTTCATCCTTAGCTTCTTTTTCCCAATATACTCTGCATCCCTCCTCAGCACATGTCCAAACCAACGTAATCTTGCCTCTCTGGCTTTGTCTCCAAACCTTCCAACCTGGGCTGACCCTCTAATATACTTATTCCTAATCCTGTCCATCCTCGTCACACCCAGTGCAAATCTTAACATCTTCACCTCTGCCACGTCAAGCTCTGATTCCTGCCTTTTTGTCAATGCCAGTGTCTCCAACCCATATAACATAGCTGGTCTCACTACCCTCTTGTAGACCTTCCCTTTCACTCTTACTGGTACTCGTCTGTCACAAATCACTCCTGACACTCTTCTCCACCCACTCCATCCTGCCTGTACTTTCTTCTTCACCTCTCTTCCACACTCACCATTACTCTGAACTGTTGATCCCAAGTACTTAAACTCATCCACCTTCACCACCTCAGTACATTACTTTCTTTTTTGTTTATATCTGTGAGACCATTTAAAGAGTGTCATTATGTTAAAAAGTTATTATTCTCACCTTTTATGTGTAACAGCTTTTTTATTAATTGTCTAGTCACAGCTTTTGTGTTACATGCATAAACTAATGTTTGGCAGGCTGATCTTTCATTCAGTTGTTTCTTGTCATATCCATTTGAGTCTGTGTCAAATCTTACAAAATGTTTTTTAATTGAAAGTCCTCAAAAAAAAACCCAGCCCCAATACACCCTTAAAACCTATTAACTTAATCCTAACACACAAAACTGTACATCTTCAAATATTAAAGTTTACCCTCTTAATTGAAACAATTGTCCCAGACTGACAGCTACACTCACAGACATGGGTTGACCTAAAAGGAAGGTTATGCATGCTAAGAAGTATGGTACAGCCTGTGTTTCTACTAAGTGCTGTTTGGTTTTGTCTTATTTTTTATTACTCTCTCAGACTGGGAAAACACTTGAATGCTTTCAGAAGCATTATCTTCTATTCGTTGAAAGAAAAAAAGTATTCCATTTTTATTGGTTTTTATCAGACTGACTCCATGAAGACATGAGAATCAGATACAGAGTTTCTTCTACAAGTACTCATTTATCAGAGCATTTTTTATTAACTTTGCAACTTATTTGAACTGTTTTTTTGAATTCTGATACTGTCTGCACTTTAACTGATCATTTTCATAGGTAGGTAGGTACTAGGCTATCAGCCCAAGGGCCTAAGTAAGCCTAGCCAACAAGGTTCCTTAGCTTACACCACCCAAGAAAGTTAATTTTCTGTGTCCCTGTTGAGCAGAGCCACAGAAGTGATCCCCGGGGTGTATTTCCTATTTCCCATCCACTCATAATGATTTTTCTTGAAGAGTGCTAATGAGGAACTTTGCTTGACATAGATGGGTAGCTTGTTCCAGAGTATAGGAAGTCTCTGCGACAGGAATCTATCCCTCCAGCATGTCCTGTTTATTGTAGTGACAAGGTTTAGGTCCCTAGAGCATGTAGCTCAGAGGGATGGGGATTTCTTAAGGTGTAGCATGCTCTGGGTTTAACATATGTTAGGCAGAGATCTCCTCAGAGTAGGCGATATGCTACAAAGTAAAGCTGGAGTTTTTTGAGACGGTCAGTATTGGACATCTGTTTGAGGCCAGTAATCCTATTTGTGAGGTACTTCTGTGGCCTTTCCAGCTGCTGCAGATGTCTTGTGAGGTACATTCCAAAAGGGGTGTTGTACTCTATAATAGGTCTAATGAGTGCCGAGTAGAGTGGAACAATGACCTCTTTTTTTTCCTGGATGAGTACCCTTTTGTGATGAGGTGTGCCACATAGAAGGATTTCCTGACTACTGTGGCGATGTGATTATCAAAGGAGAGACTACTATCCACCTGGGTTCCAAGGTCACTTATCACACATTCAACGTTAAGTAGACTGCCGTTTATTAGTTCATGGGTACAGAGTTTTTACCAAAGGGGATGACAATGCACTTTTTGGCATTGAGCTTGAGGCCATGCCTCTGACACCAGGCATCTGTCTCAGTGAGGCCCTTCTGTAGGATATCCACATCATTTGGGGACTCGACTATGGCTCCTAGTTTGCAGTCATCTGCGAACTTCGTTAGCCAGAGGCCTTCTGTGTTAGCCTGTACTTCAGAGAATTAGATACCAAACAGGAGAGGTCCCAGGACTGAACCCTGTGGTACTCCACTTGTCACTGGTTTGAAGTCAGATTTGGAGTCTGCAACTTTTACAGTCTGTGTTCTGTCAGTGAGCCAGTTGGCAACCCATCTTGTGACAAAGGGATTTATATTTAAGTGTTTTTCAACTGTTGAACTGTTGAGGGCTACACACTCAAGTGCGATAGCCATTTTTCTCCTTTAAAAGTGTTTTTTTATTGTATCTGTTTTAATTTTTGAAAAAAAATCTATCTCTCTACTCGTTTCCCACCTTTCTATAACCAGTAGAGTCCGGTTTTCAGATTTTGCTGAATTCTGGGCTGTTTTGTAGTTTCTGTGTTTCCCAGACCTTACTAAGCTAGAAGGTAGCTTCTATGTTCATCAGTGAGAGTGGTGAGCTATGACAGCCTATCTATCACTGGAGGAGTAGTTTCAGCTCAGAATATGTAGTTTTACTGGCCATTTTAGGATATTTCTATCCCTTTCATCTTTCTGTTTAAAAACCTGTGTTTGTGCAGTTTTGTGCATTGCACGATGCCGTTTAACTAGGGTTAAACTATTCCTGGTGCCAGAAAGTCTGCTCTTCTAATTTTCCCTTAGAATTAGCCAGTTTTCTAGTTTTAGCACTCAAAACTGTTTCTTGTGCTCAGCACTTGCTCAAAACTTATTGCAAGCACTAAATAATCTACAAATTACTGCAGCACTCAACTTTCCTCACTTATTAGGAGGAAAACAGTTTTTAGTACTTAAATTAATAAGCACCTATCCAGGCAGGTCTAAAGGTCAGCTCCCGGTATTTTCCTCTGTCCACCTGATGAATCTGGGCATCTTGGGGTAATGTAGCAATTGCCTCATGTACACTGACAACCCTCTCCTCCTACCACCCAACACTACAACCTGTGAGAGATGCACTTATAAAGCCAAACTGGAAGCCAAGCTCTCTCCAGCCAAGAATGTACTAGACAGTCAGGAGGAGAAGATAAACACCTGCACTACACCGCACTCAGCACATAGTCCATCAAAACCTACACCACCTAAACCCACAAATAGTAACACAAAACACACACCTACATTTGCGGAGGCTCTCAATAAAAATCTGCCCAAACAACAGAGACCTCCAAAGCTGAAACACAAGATACCACCACCCCCAACACTACCCAAATGACCATAGCCCACAAAATCAGTGTGCCACTCAACCTCAGCACATAAGGCAAAACAACGTACCCAACAAACTAGTCATAGGTGACTCTATAATCAGGCACACTGATGTCCCACTCACCAGACTAAACAAGGAGAAAGTTACTGTCATCTGCCTGTTGGGTGCCAGGATCTGCCACATAATGCAAGCACTCAGGTCACTCCACAAGTACAAATATGACTCTGTCATTGTCCATGTTGGTGTGAATGACCTGAGATATACCACTCTGGACTACATGAAAAGAGACATGGAAGAGTTCTCCGATCATGTGACCAAGGCAGGTATGACCTTAGCCCTGTGCCATTGCCCAGAATGATACCACAATACAAGGACAAAATGATTGACTTCAACAATTGGCTAAGCTTCTGGTGTCATTCTAAGGGGATCCAGTGTCTGTCTGCTTGGGACGACATGATCGACAGACCACGATGCTTTGCCAGAGATGGCCTGCACCTGTCGCCCCTGGGATTCTGAATACTGGCTAAGGTTCTTGCCACCCCTATAGTGCCTTTTTAGGCAAGGTTCCAATGATAAACTCACCACCGTAGCAGGTATAAGCAAGCAAAATCTGAGGGTAATGCTACTCAGTGCTAGAAGTCTAAACCTCAAAATGCACTCACTCGAGGCACTCATTAAAATGGAGAACATCGACATCTGTGCAGTGACAGAGACCTGGTTCAAGGCTCCAGAGAGCACCCTGCATTACCAGGCTATAACTCATATACCACACCTTTCGGCCACCTAACCCGGACTGAAACACTAAAGGAGGAGGCATGTCCATATTCATTAAGTATATTCACACCTCCAGGCTAGTTGCTCAACATAATGCATCTGAAATTATCCAAGTGAACTAAGACTGAGCAAGACTGCAGTCCAGGTTGTAGCTTGTTACAGATCCACCTCCATGCCCCAGGATGCCCACTCCACATTTCTTGATATACTGGGTAATATTGAGGTACAGCCCAATACCTTAATGGGAGAATTCAACTACCCCACCATCAACTGGGAAAACTACTCATGTACTAACTCATTTGCTCAATGCTTTCTGGAATTCATAAATTCCAATGCCCTGGATCAGCTTGCCCATACCCCCACCAGGGGCAGCAGTATCCTGGACCTGGTCATTACCAATATGGGCAACCGATGATCCACATCAGTGGTCAGCTCCTCACTGGTCAGATCTGACCACAAGCTAATCACCCTGGGTATCAATATCCGCCCCCCAATAAGGAAACCACTGTAAAAAACTTCTCCAAAGTCAACTTCATGCTTCTTAAGACAGAAGTGGTAAGCTTCACGACACCCATACAGACAGAAAATAGAGGTACTACTGCTGAATCCTATACAAATGCACTGTATAAGCACATACATGAGTGCATGGATCGTGCCATCCCCAACAGAACCAAGATGCTATCCTCCAAAAAAACGAAGCCAATCTGGTTGTCCCCTGCCATAAACAAACTCTACAACAGAAGGAAGAAGCTGTTGCAAAAAAGAGTAAAATCCCCTGATTGCAGGAACTCCCTGGTCAGCCTCAATAAGAAGCTGAGATCCCTCATAAAATCCTCCAAAGCTAGTTACGAAAATAAATTCGCCACTGATTCTAAAGACAACCACAAAGCATTCTACAGCCTTGTCAAGAATCTCAATGGCGACACTCAGATCTGCTCTGAGCTACAGCACAATGGCACCATATATACAAAACCAACTGATATTGCCAACATCCTGGCAGATAGGTTCAGTGCAAACTTCACCCCTCCTCACCCCATAAAGGGCCCATCACTATACCAGAAGAATGCAACATCCCAGGCTGCAATCTGCATGAACTGGCACCCCACCTAAGTACCATGTTCAGTCATAGCCTCACTTCAGGCTTTGTGCCTACTGAATGGCACACAGCAACAGTTATCCCACTCCACAAAGGGGGCACCACCATGGACCCCAGGAACTACAGCCCCATTAGCCTGACGAGCCTGGTCTGCAAGGCCATGGAACATATCATCTTGGAGCTTATAAACAAGGACATAGGTAACCTCCAAACTCTGGACCCCACTCAGTTTGGGTTTGTAAAAGGTAAGTCATGTCTCCTAAACCTGATTGACTTCTTTGAAGCAGTCACCAGAGCCGTGGATGAGGGTAAGTTGGTGACACAGCCTATCTTAACCTTGCCGAGGCTTTCAACACCATCCCCTACTCTGGAATTGTAGATAAACTCCCTAGACTGGGCATAAATCCCTGTGTCACAAGATGGGTGGCCAACTGGCTCACTGACAGAACCCACACAGTGAAAGTAGCCGGCTCCAAATCCAACTTCAGACCAGTGACAAGTGGAGTACCATAGGGCTCAGTCCTGGGTCCTCTCCTGTTTGGCATCTACGTTGCAGAAATCCAGGCTAATACAGCAGGTCTTTAGCTAATGACGTTCACAGACAACTGCAAACTAGGTGCCATAATAGAATCACCTAACGATATGGACATTCTATAAAGGGGCCTCACTGAGACTGATGCTTGGTGTCAAAGTCATGGCCTCAAGCTCTATGCCAAAAAGTGCATTGTCATCCACTTTGGGAAAAACACTGTACCCATGAACTACCACATAGGCAGTAGCCTACTAAACACCAAAAGTGTGATAAGAGACCTTGGGACACAGGTGGACAGAAGTCTTTCCTTTGATAATCACATCGCCACAGTAGTCAGGAAATCCTTCTATGTGGCACACCTCATCACAAAGGGGTTCACCTCCAGGAAAAAAATAGGTCATTGTTCCACTCTACTCATCCTTCATCAGAGCCATTATAGAGTACAACACCCTGTTTGGCATGTACTTTGCAAGACATCTACAACAACTAGAAAGGCCACAGAAATACCTCACTAAGAGAATTACCGGCCTCAAACAGATGCCATATGCAGACCGTTTCAGAAAACTGCAGCTTTACTCCATCGCTTATTGCCTACTCAGAGGCAACCTCTACCTAACATACAAAGTCATGTCAAACCCAGATCTGTTGGACATGCTACACTTAAAAGAAACCCCAGTCCCTCCGAGCCACATGCTCCAGGGACCTAAACTTTGCCACCACAATAAACAGAACATGCTGGAAGGATGGATTCCTGTCCCAGAGACTTCCCATGCTCTGGAACAGACTACCCATTCATGTCAAGCAAAGCTCCTCATTAGCCCTCTTTAAGAAAAATCTTGACAATTGGATGGGAAATAGGAAATTCACCCCGGGGATCACTTCTGTGGCTCTGCTAAACAGGCGTGCAGGAAAATAACTTTCTTTTGTGGTGAAAGCCAGGGAACTTTTTTGGCTAGGCTTATATAGACCCCAGGGCCGATAGCCTAGTACGTACCTATGAACCTATTTGCTAGACAGAGTTTTTTTTTTTTGCTTTCTCTTAAAACTTGTTACTAGATCAAGCCAAGGGCCTTAATCCAGGCATTCCCCTATGCAAGAGTGAAAAAAACATAGTTTTTTCTTTTATCCTGCTGTTTTAATGAGACATTTCTTCTTTTTTATGTTGCAGTGCCTACATTTCTTAAAACTGGATAAGGAGAAAGCAAGAAAAAAAAACAGGGGCACCTGTTTACTTTAGTATCCCCATTACAATTGAAAACAACTGAGAAAACTTTATTTTATAGCATGCAGATTATATCATACATTATAAAAACACTACTACTAAAAACAAAGTTTTGGTTTGCTTACAGTTAAGTCATTCTTTCCTCCTCCTCCCCCTTCTAAATATTCTTCCAGACATTAATAGCATGAACTAGGGCATATGTCTTAGAGTCCCTTACAAGTTTAACAAAGTCAAAAAAAGTCCAATATTTCCAGGTTTTCTTTTTCTCATGTCTCACAAGTACAAAGATTGTTTTGTAATCCCACATTTATTTGTCAATTTCCAAGTTGCTAGTTTTGTTCCTATTGATCTCCATCTCCCAAATCCAGTCTATGCTTTATTTCCAATGTTCTCCCAGTTTTTTTTTTTAGTTTCCTCTTGTGCTTTTTTATGTCTCTCTAGCATTTTCCATTGAAACATTGAAAAAGGTTTCAGTGGCACAGTCTCTCTGTAATCTTTATTACCAGAAGAACAAGAAGCAGAATCTCTGTTTCATAGCTCACCTTTTGATGGATAGACTTTTGTATTTCCTTCTTAGTATGCTGTGCATCAAAAAATTATTTTGTCCCTCTAGGAAAACATATTCTGAAAATAGCTGAGTACAGCAGCTTGAATCTCATGCCTGCTTCATGACATCCCCTGACTAATGGAAAAAATGTACTCTTCTGCATGATGTACAGTGAGTAATTATTCTCCACAAACACTCTACTGTCTCCCACTTTTAGTAATTTATCCTTCTGTCACAGTTTTGTCACAATCAACTCCTTCTGCTGATAGGATTGCATCTTTACTATTGAAGGTATAGGTTGCTTTCTAATGGCTAGGTTTGGAGCATATGCACAACATGCCCTTTCATTTAACAACTCCTGCTGTGGAATACCAGTCTAGTTGCTTATTTGTGCTTTCATAAAATTAATACAGTCTTTTCCTTCCAGCTAGCTTCTCTGGTACAGCAGAAAATCTCAGGTTTTTCTTACAGGCG
The DNA here is from genome assembly GCF_019279795.1 of Protopterus annectens. Taxonomy (NCBI): domain Eukaryota; kingdom Metazoa; phylum Chordata; order Ceratodontiformes; family Protopteridae; genus Protopterus; species Protopterus annectens. The sequence goes on from NC_056751.1 coordinate 366,615,341, forward strand.
TATTCCTCTAATTCTATTATTTTTTGGAACATGTCTTCTTGAGCAGTTTCATATTCAGTCAGCCTTTTCATCATTTCAACCTCTGATGTTTGCAGTTTTATCACCTCATCTAAATTTCTTTTTAAAGCTTCCTCCATTTTTTCCAGCCTTTTGTCATTTGAGTTGATATACCCTTCATGGTTTCATTTATTTTAATCAGCTGGGAGTATATTTGACTTGTTTTTTCCTCTTGGTGGGGAGGTTGGCATAATGGTTAAGGTGTTTCCTTTACAGACACAAGATGCAGGGTTTCAGCCTCACATAGGGTAATTGGCTTGGCTTAAAATGGCCTACAAGAGCAGTTAGCCTAGTACTAATCTATGAATGAACTAGGTTAGTGGAAGTCATGTCTTGCTAGGTTACTGGAAGTCATGTCTTGCACCAAAGCTGGAGCTTGCACTGTAGTTTGCTGAACAGCTGTAGAATTCTTTCTAGTCAGTGTTTTTCCACACCTTTTGTGATTGATGTTCTTTCAAGTTCTCTCAATTTCTTTTTTGCTTGTATCCAGAGAGTGAACTTACTAGCCAGTTAGTGAAATTTACCAAAAAAAAGAGTTTACTGGCTCTCTCTTCTTGATTTCTGTTTTCACACTGGGAGAGCTGAAATTAATGGACAACAATGGGATTCTACTATTAAATGCTCAACTTCACTGACATTTTTCTCCCTATTTACAGTCCCTGCTATGAATAAACAATACAGCATTTAAAATATTTTAAATTGACTGGTTCTCTCCACTAGAACAGTACCTTACTGTACTGTGGTGGTTTAACTTTCAAAAAACGTTTATCCCGCCCTGGAACAGCTTGCTGCAGTCTCTAGTTCATTGATGTCATCAAGGCTAATGAATATAAGTATTTTTCTGACCTGTTCCTGCTCCAAACTGACATCACCATGACTGTCCTAAAAACCCCATCCATGCTGTGATGTCACATTTCCCTGGTCCTTCCCCTACCCATACAGAAAGTAAAGGCTAGAACAAGGAAACAGTACAAGTAAAGTCTCCTGCTGTGAGCTGTCAATTACAGCAGGTAACAGCTCAAATTATCCTTAACAGTTAGCACATTGACAGCTAGGGAATTTAGGTGTAAAGGGGATGGGAGATTAGTCAAAGTAGTACAATTCAGGCTTCACAAAAGACTGCAATTTGGCCATTCTAAAAAGAAGCAGCAGTAAAATGCACTTTGCAAGTCTGTTCTGTGGCATTTGCACTGTTTATGTTTTGAGTAGTCATTGAACGGCAGGAAATGTTACTTAAAATTGACTGAAAGAGAGCAGTGTATGCATGTAAAATCAATGCAGTCACAGGAGCTTTAGGAAGAAAGAGGCTTGTGTGATGTATTTTTACAGACAAGCACTGCATTGCGGGATACCTAGAGGCAGACTAAACAATCAGGATCACTTCAAGATGGTAGACCATGTGGTCAGACTCAGAAATTATGTGTAAAAATATTTAAAAACCTGTAAATAGTGGCAGAGTGGTGTGAAAGTGTAGGAAACACCAAACCATGATGAAATAAACATGATTTTGATTCTGTGGGTGTGATTCTCCATTAAGCTGTTACTCCATGTGCAGCCATCTTAGAAGCCATGATGTGCTTGGTTTTGATGTAAATTGAGACTCTTCCACCTTTTGTCCCTTTCTGTGCAGTTGCTGGTCCAACTATGCGGAAAGCGTTTTAGCCCTGCACTGCCAGCGTGTTCTCTGCAGATTAAACTATGTCTCAGTAATTACACAGATGTTTACATTCTCCAGGGTTATGAGAGCTTGTTTTGGTGGAGTTTTTTTTTTGTTTAGACTTCTACCATCGATCACTATTACCTTAAGATAATTCTGGATTGGTTTAGCTATGTCAGATAGTTTATCTGGTTGGCAATGCCTATAAAGGGCACTATGGGGGTGGACAAGGTTTTAGCCAATATTCAGAAGCCTAGAGGAGACAGGTGCAGACCATCATTGATGAAGCATTGTGGTCTGTCAACAATATCCTCCTCCCAGGCCAAAAAATATTATACCCCCTTTGAATGCACCAAAAACTAAACCAATTATTAAAAACAATTTACTTTTGTTTGTATTATAGCATCCTTGGAAAAGCAGAAAGCTGTACAATGCTACACATAGTCAGAGAGCTCCATCATTTCTCTCTTTCTATAGTCCAGGGAAGTACATCTTGTGCCATTTACTCCCACATGGAGTGACTGAGTCATGTTGGTACTTGTGGTTCAATTACCTGTGTGTGCTTGATTTGGCAGATCATAACTCCAGATAGGCAACTGACTAACCTTCTCTTTGCTCATCCTGGTGAGTGGGACACTGATGTGCCTCCCAATGGAGTTTCCTATTACCAGAATGTTGGATTGTGTAGTGGTCTACCTTATGGGCTTAGTATGGAGACACTGTGAGTTGAGGCTGAATGTGTCATGGTTCATGTTGCTTTGGCAGTGTGTTTCTGAGGCTGCTGAGAGTATTTATTATAATTACTGTGCATGTGAGGTCTTTGAGATTTGGGTAGATTACCTTTAAGACCATCACTACATGTAGGTCTATGTGTTTGTCAGTAGTGTGTTGGAGGTAATTTGTAGTGTTGTGTGTTTCTGACAACTTATTTTATATTTGTACTAGCTGTGAGAGCCTTGCCTCCAGAGACAGTGTATAAGAACATTTCTCTTATATTGTATCAGATTTGGGTAGTAGAAAACATGGGCAATTTCTACATAACTACAGAAACAGTAGGAAGTGCAAATCCATGGTTTCAGTTATTAATATAGTGGGTTACAAGGGGAGTGATATCAAGGGATTCTGTGCTCCAGTAGCATAGCTAAGATGGGGCAACTGCCCTGGGCCCAGTCGGCCATCAGTCATCCCAGTCATTCTTTATTGCATACTGGCTTTTAAAAGTATCATATTTGTGGTCAAACCTGAGCACTGGGTGTAGTCTAAACTGTATCGACTGCTGCTTATAACAGTTTCAAAGTAAAAGAAAAATTCTTCTTTTTTCTCATTGGTTATAACCTGAGTGCTGTAGCACACCTTACAGTGTAGAAACTGTAGCGATTGCTTGCTATAGTTTTAAACAAAGAGGAGTAATTTTTTTTTTACTATAATCTGAGGAAGAACAGTCAGGGGGCATGAAACAGAAAGAGGATTTGATAGGTTTGTCTGTTTCATGAGCCTCAGGTACCTAATGGCTGACATTTATTTTCCACAGGTGGGAAGGGGCATTTATCTGTCTTGCCACCTTACTGGTGTGCGAGTGTAGAAAGCAAAGTGGACCTGCGTCTGTGTGTGTGTGTGCGTGTGTGCGTGCGTGTGTGCGTGTGCGTGTGTGTGTGCGTGTGCATGTGTGTGTGTGTGTGTGTGTGTGTGTGTGTGTGTGTGTGGTGTGTGGTGTGTGTGTGTGTGTGTTTTCTTCCGTTGAACAGCTGCACAAGTGGGAGGGGGCATGTATCTGTCTGGCCCCCTGGTTTGTGTGTCAGCAGAAGGAACAGATTTTGTTTTTGTCTCTTGACTTGAAGAGTTGAGGAGGAGGGGTGCTAGTTGAACCAGCTACACCCATACATCTCAAGTGTACTCCATTACGATTTGGGATCTTAAAAAGTTCATGTTCCTAAAAGTTCCACATTGAAAGTGTCTGTTAGGATTTTTTTAACTAATATGCATGGTAAATAGAACTGAATCGTATTAGTTCATCAAATGAGCTTTTAATGAGTAAACAATTGTATATTTTAACCTTCCTATGAAGTTCCTATTTGAAGTTTTTAGTAAACTGTAAGTGTTTCACATTGAAAGAGAGGTAGTGTTCCTCATTTAAGAGATGAAAGGTTGAGAGTTATGGCTATGCCTCTGCTATGCTGCTTTTTGTGTAAACGCTGTGAGGGAGAATAGATTTTTCTAGAGTGCTGAGTAAGATGTAGGATGATTCCTGAAGAATTACCCACTATTTTACCCATCTGTGAGATAAAGTATCCCCAATAGGTAACTGCAAATTTAACTTTGGACCATGGAACTCAGCCTTTCATCTCCAAAATGAGGAATACTAGCCTTCAAAATATGGAAAAATACTAACAGTTTATTAAGAACTTCAACTAGGTAGGTCATAGGATGGCTAAAATATGCTGGTTTAACTTATAAAAAGAGTTTAATTAATATGATTTATTTCTATTTACCAAGGACATCAGTTTAAAAATTCCTAATAATGAATGTGTAACAACCCCTTTTATGTGGAAGTTTGAGGAACATGAGTTTATTAAGACCCCAGATATATATATATATATATATATATATATATATATATATATATTTGTTCATTTATTTTACGTTTGTTGACTGGGAGAGTCCAACTGGATGCATGTCCATTTTCAGCAGAGGCCAGGGGAGAAAGGCTCCACTAATCAATTACAAGCAAATATAAGGAGTATACAGAAGCAATCATATTTACATAGGGGGTACATAAGCTTTAAAATTAAAATAGATACATAGAATAAAAACATCTTTTACAATTTGACAGTTGTAATGAGGCAATACATAAGTAAGAGGAATTACAGAATAGGATACATAGGTGAGATTTGCACCTGGGAAGTTGCATCTTTTCCAATTTTATACAGTTAGATTGTGTACAAGTTTGACATAGTCGGGTGTATAGTAGTAGGTGAAACAGAGTTGAGTGGTAGGATATATAAATTAAGAATAAAAACAAGGATAAGGTATATAGATTAAGTATAAAAGCAAGTGTGAAGATAGAGAAAGAAAGAAAATTATAAAAAGAATTATAAAAAAAAACTGTGCCTAGCAGTGTTTTAGTGCCACTATCTGTATAGGAGCTAACTGAGAGGCCAGGTTTAGATGTGACACTGTGAGGAGGCTGGAAATTAAAAAGCTGAAGTTCCTTTTATTGGTATAGTTTTAAGCAGAGAGCAGGAGATAGGGGAAGAGGGTGAGAATGGTTGGGGAGGTCAGCCTGGGGGTGAACATAAACATATCCATGTGAGTTTTAGGTGTTCTTTGAGGAGTCTTTTAAATGTGACCGTTGAGTCTGCTGAAGTAATTGCAGAAGGTAGGCCATTCCAAATGTTACCTATATAATTAGGGAAGAGGGAGTCCCCTGCTGTGTTGTTGCTCTTGGTGACCTTGATTAGCTTGTTATCACTAGGCCGTAGTTGTCTAGGATTACTTTGTAGTTTTAGTAGGTTGGCCAGTGCTGGAGTTTTATCTGGAAGTAGTAGTAGTTTGTGTGCAAAGGAAAGCTGATGAAAGGATAGGAGATTAGGGAATTCAAGACAGTCAAGTTGTTTTAGGGAATGGCAGTGGTGGGATCGGTAGGGGGCACTGGTAGCAAATTTGGCATTTTGATTGTAGCAGGTGTTGAGCTTGGAAATTTCTGTTTTGGGTAGGTTTGTGAAAATGGGTGAGGTGTAGAATAGTGTAGATAGAGAGAAGGTGAGTTTGAGCAATTGTTGTCTTGGTGGTTTGGGTTAGAAATGGTATATTTTTATATAAACTGCCCAGTTTTTTGTGGATGTTTTTAATGGTTTGATTTATATGCCGATTGTTGTCGCCTCACAATAAGACGTTGTCCTGTTCGATTCTCAGCTAGAGCGTCTTCTGTGTGGAAACATGCGTGAATGGGTGTACCTTCGTTGAAGGTTGTGCGTCAGGGCCGGCAACTCGGCGCGTAAAAATCTACTGCCAATCATTAGCAGACCGGAGTTCCGCTGTGGCGACCCCTTACCGAAAGACACAACACATTTATATGCCGATCAAATTTGAGATTATTATCATTGATCACTCCTAACAGTTTAGTATGAGTGCTGGGGAGATGATAGTCCCATCCCTGGACACAATATTAAATGGGCTAGGTATTGTGGTTGATTTGTTTGGACTAAATAGCAAAAGTTTGTTTTTTGGGAGGATTTAGTATTTTTTTTTTTGTTAAGAACCCAGGTTTCGGTAGTTTGGAAGACTTTTTGGGTGATGCAGAGGAGTCCCTGAGTATCACTGGCTGAACAGACTAGCATTGAGTCATCAGCGTATTGTATAACAGTTGTATCACGACAGATGCTGTGAAGATTATTGCTGAAAATGGAGAATAGAAGGGGTCCTAGAATAGACCCTTGTGGGACTCCTGTAGTGATGGGTAGCAGTGAGGATAGGCTGTTGTCCCATTGAACTGCTGTCTTCCTTGTAGGTAATTCTGAAACCAGGCTAATGCATGGTTACCAAGGCCCAGGTCAGTAAGGGCTTGAAGTAGTTTAAGATGGTTGACCATATCAAAGTCCTTTGACAGGTCCAAGAATATGGTACTTTTCTCGTAATGAGGTATATTTGAGAAGTATGCCTTGGACAAACGTGGGTCACCCTTAGGAGGAGGGGGCGTAACAGCATGAAGTTGGGTATTAGTAAGTATCAAATGGTCTCAGTGGCTGGACTTGATTGCCTTGTAATAGCTATAATTCTATGTGTCACCATCATGGTGGTCCTCTTTAATCTTGGAACTTCAAAAGCATTATATTTGTCGTACAGTTAAACATTGGTGTATCTTTGTTATCGGAGACTCCAGTTTCTCTTTACATCCGAAGACTGTCCAAGTGGGAGGATGTTAGCCATGAACATCGGTTTCCCTCTATATTCCAAACCCACTTTGTACGGAAAAGTTGGAAACTATAATTGGCCCACATATTTGCAACCCTATGTTTTCTTCGTTTTGTGAATGCAACTTTGTACTTTTACTGCATACCAACAGACTCTTAAATAATATTTTTCTTTTATAACTAATACTTTCTCCTTCTTTTGCAAATCACGTCAACGTTTCTCGCACAGTCAACAGGGTTTCCAAATTGTTCTGCGGGACCAGAATCGTTCAGAACACGTCACGTAGTTGTAATATAAGTATATTCACGTTTTATAGGAAACGAAACTGGATTATTTACCGCAAGCCTGGGGTAGTCGTTTTTGCAAATGCGCGAATTAAAAGGAAGTAGTTAAAATGTCCTGTACAACGCGTAAGTAAATAATTATCCTGAAATGTGGAAGCTGTCCTCTAACATGGATTTTTAAATGTATTAGTGTGTATGCAAACTTAAAATGCTTGACTGTATATTTCTCCACATGAAGTTAAACAACCACTACGTAAAGCAAAGATGTAGACTGGTATATATGTACATAATAGTAAGCGTGAATCCCCCCCGGCCTCCGCTGAAAACGGGTTCTTTTTTTTTTTTTTTTAACCTAGACAGACTTTCCCGGTTAACAGATGTCAAATAAATAACGTGTGCAGGTCTTCCTTGTTTGATTTAGCATGAGCTCCTAATGTACAGCTCAAGGACGCAATGGTGGGATTGGGTTTACATTTAGAAGCAAAATGTAGTATTATTTATTAAAGAACAGATTGGTGCTTCTAAACTGGTACAAGTGGTTTCATAATACATAAACAACTGATATTTTTCATAAGTGGTCAAATGTGAGTCGTTAATTTCACGTTGGAGGTGGAGTGATTTGGATTTACAAAGCACAGCTTCCCGAATCCCGATAACCATAATGCATTTCGGTATTGCAGCTTAATCTGAATTGGTAGAGGGTTAGGAACTTTCTCAAATAAACTGTGTATTTCGTGCATTTGTTTGAGCAAATTGGTGCGGAAGTATCGCATGTATTTCTTTTTGCTTTCGAAGTTACATTGCGAAGTGTGTAAGACGGCAACAATGGCTATGCTGGGAGCTAAGGGGATTTAGATATGATTGAATAGTGGTACCGGAAGTTCTGGAGGGTCAAAAGTACAGTTCAAAGTTGGGCTGGTGGCGTACAAGTCTGTCAGTTGCTTTCTATGGGGTTATACCTCACAACTGTTCATATTTTTTTACCTCGTATTTTTAGTCTGCGCCTGGTATAACGTGTGCTTTTCTAGCAAATCAGTGAGGATGGAATTCACTAAATGACGGTTGAGTTTCAGACTTCATATCCTTCAGAAATAATTACAACTAAGTTTATAAGAGTAGTATTTCAGTGTTTTAGGTTAGTATCCCCCCAATTATTTTTGGCTTTGTTCAGATCTCTTCTGATAAGAGGCTGAGATTGAGATGTATGTGTAAGGGTTGTGAGCAGAAAGAGTACATTTTTTGTGGATGAGGTGTGGTGGGGTAGACCTAGCATCCCCTTCAGTAGTAGTCGTTTGTGAAACCATACCCCTCAAGTGTACCTCATTACGAGGAATGTACCTCATTTGGGGTCTTAAAATGTTCATGTTCCTCGAAGTTCCTCAAAAGTTCCACATTGAAAGACTCTATCACACATTCCGTGTTAGGAATTTTTTTAGTGAAATCCATTGTAAATAGAAATGAATCGTATTAATTCATTAAAATGTCTTCTTTATGAGTAAAACCAGCATGTTTTAACCATCCTATGACCTTCCTAGTTGAAGATGTTAGTAAGCCACTAGTATGTGTTCCACATTTTGCCCATTTGTTCCACATTATGAGGGCTAGTGTTCCTCATTTTAGAGATGGAAGGTTGAGAGCTATGTGTGAAACAGAGCTACAACCCCAGGTAGGGCGGGACACATTTTACTTTTTTCAGTTGTTGACCGCCGGGTAAGCTCATGGGGCACAAATGTTAGGGACGATCTGAAGAGTATTAAGAAGTATGAAAGATTAGTGTTGAACAAGGACATTACCCTACCATGATTTTCGCGCAGGAATAGGCGTGGTCTACATGATTGACAGGGCAAGCCCGTGTGATCTTGCATGTTGAGTGACAAGCCATGCAGATTACCAAGTGACATGCTGAATAGTCATAGACTGACCGCACTCAAGATAAAATGAGAAATTACCACCGATATCAGTAGGCGCAGGAAAGAAATGCAGGTTCCTTCAACTGTTAGCTGGTCAGAATCTTTGTAGGTCCAAACACAAAAAAAACACTTGAAGCAAAACACACTCCTGCAGAGGAAAAACACTTATTTGCAAGTAACTGCAACAGTGAAGTAGTTAAAGAAACGCCAAAACCCAAACCATAACCCCTGCCCCCAACCTTTCTTTACTATAATTTTGTGCAGTAGTTACTTTACCCCCCCCCACACACACACACACCTTTCTTTGAACATATTTCTGGAGATAAAGCAACAAGTAATAATCTGAGGCAGTGAGACAATAAATGCAGTAAACAAATGCACGGTTTTGCACACCGGGCAATGCCGGTTACCTATGGTTAAATTATTCCCGGCTCCACTAAGTCTCCTCTTCAGTTTTTCCCTTGAAACTGGTCTAACTCTCAACTTAAGCACTCAAAAAGCATCTTACAGCCCAGCACTTGCTCAGACCAAATAGCAAGCACTAATATACCCTGATACTGATTGCCCATTAGGGCAAGGCTGTTTATTCTTCCCCTCACCAACCAAGTGACTAAGCTCACCCTACTATTCAGGCATGACCAAAGGGCAACTTCAGGTGCACTCGCCAGTCCAGCTGGTGAATTTGGGTATCCTGAGGCAATGTTACAACTGCCTCATGTACACAGACAACCTTCTCCTCCTGCCACAAAACACTAACATATGCGAGAGATGCAATTATACAGCCAAACTGGAAGCTAAGCTGTCTCCACCCAAGACTGGAACAGACAGTCTAAGAGGAGAAGGTTAACACTTGCACCACAACTCCAGCCGCACACAGACCTACTAAAACAGCACTGGCAAAAAATACACATAAATACACAAAACCATACCCGGAGGCTCTAAATAAAAACCTGCAAAAGCATCAGAGACCTCCAAAGCAGACACCCAAACAACCTGCACTTCCCGTCACAAACCAGACAACACATAAAAGACAAAATCAGTGTGCCGCACAATCACAGCCCTTAAGGCGAAATAACATACCTAACACACTAGTAATAGGTGACTCTATAGTCAGTCACACTGACGTCCCACTCACTAGGCTGGACAAGCAGAAGGTTACTGTTAGCTGCCTGTCGGGAGCCAGAATCCACCACATAACACAAGCACTCGGGTCACTCCAGAACAAGTACAAATATGACTCTGTCATTGTTCATGTTGGTGTGAATGACCTGAGACATACCTCCCTGGACTACATGAAAAGAGACATGGAAGAGCTCTCTGATCATGTAGCCCAGGCTAGTATGACCCTGACCCTGAGTAGCATCCTGCCCTCACCAAGAATGATATCTCAGTATAAAGAAAAAATTATCAATTTCCACAATTGGCTAAGCTTCTGGTGTCATTCAAAGGGAATCCAGTGTCTGTCAGCCTGGGACGACATGCTTGACAAGCCACGTTGCTTCGCAAGAGATGTCTTGCACCTGTCACCCCTAGGCTTTCAAATACTGCCAAGGCTCTTGCTGCCCCCATAATGGCTTTTTTAGACAAGGCTCAAAAGTCAAATCCACCTCCATAAACAGCACAATTAACAAAAAACTGAGGGTTATGCTCTTCAACACCAGGAGTTTAAATCTCAAAATGCACGCGCTCGAAGCACTCCTCAGTATGGAGAACATCTGTGCAGTAACTGAAACCTGGTTCAAGGCTCCAGAGAGCACCCCAGCACTACCGGGCTACAACTCATACCACACATTTCGGCCACCGAAAACGGACCGAAACACAAAAGGAGGAGGTGTATCCATATTCATCAAGGATACCTACACCTCCAGGTTAGTGGCGCAGCATGATACCTCTGAGATCATCCATGTGCAACTAACATCGGGCAAATCTGCAATGCAAATTGTGGCCTGCTACAGATCACCCTCCATGACCCAGGACCACCACTCCACCTTTCTGGAGACACTGGAAAACATGAAGGTCCTGCCAAACACCCTGATATTGGTCGATTTCAGTTACCCTACCATTCACTGGGAAAACTACTCTAGTACAAATTCCCAGGCCCAGCGCTTCCTGGAATCCATCAACTCAAACGCCGTGGATCAGCTGGTAAACTCCCCTACTAGAGGTGAAAACATATTGGACGAGGTCATCACCAACATGGGCGACAGGTGTTCCACACCGGAGGTTAACCCGTCACTGGTTAGATCAGACCATAAACTAATCACTCTGGATGTCCACACCCCACCACCCCCAACTAAGGAAACCACAGTAAAAAAACTTTTCTAAAGCAAACTTCACCTTACTTAAGACAGAGGTGGTAAGTTTCACAGCCTCCACTCTAAAGGATAACGCTGCCCAAGATGCAGAAACCTTTACCAAATGCACTCTATGAGCACCTACAAGGATGCATGGATTGTGCCATCCCTAGCAAAACCAAGACTCACTCCTCTAAGAGAAGGAAACCAGTTTGGTGGACCCCTGCAATAAACAGGCTATACAATAGAAGGAGGAAACTAGTTCAGAAAAAAAGCAAATCCCAAGAAGGAAAGACATCCCTGATTAGTATCAGTAAGAAACTAAGATCTCTCATAAAGTCCTCCAAGGCTAACTTCAAAAGAAAAATAGCAGAGGATTCGAAAGATGACCACAAAGCTTTCTTTAGCTATGTTAAGAATCTAAGCGACAACTCGCAGATATGCACTGAACTAGTGCAAAATATACTGAACCTACTGATATTGCCAACATCCTGGCAGATAGATTCAGTGCAAACTTCACCCCCCTCTCACCTCCAACAGGGCCCACAAGAATACCGGAAAAGTGTAGTATCCCAAAAATCACAGACACACAGGTGAAAACAGCCCTTTCAAAAGCCAAAAACACAGCGTCAATGGGACCAGATGGTGTCCCAGGCTGCATCTTGCATGAACTAACCCCCCACCTAAACACGCTGTTTAATCTCAGCCTCTCCACAGGCTATGTGCCCATAGAATGGCACACAGCTACGGTTATTCCTCTCCACAAAGGAGGGGCACAACTGACCCTGATAACTATCGCCCCATAAGCCGGACTAGCCTGGTCTGCAACGCTATGGAGCGCATCATCATGGAACTCATTAACAAAGACATTGGGAACCTCCAAACACTTAACCCGACCCAGTTTGGCTTTGTTAAGGGCGGATCATGCCTACTAAACCTGGTTGACTTCTTTGAGACAGTCACAAGGCCATAGACGAGGGAAAGGTGGTTCACACAGCCTACCTTGACCTTGCCAAGGCTTTCGACACCATTCCCCACTCTGGTATTACAGAAAAACTCACCAGCCTGAACATAAACCCCTATGTCACGACATGGGTTGCCAACTGGCTTACAGACGGAACTTGCACGGTAAGAATAGCGGGCTCCAGGTCCGACTGTAAACCAGTTACAAGTGGTGTGCCACAAGGCTCATTCCTGGGACCCCTACTGTTCGGCATATACTTCTCAGAAGTACAGGCAAACACAGGAGGACTATGGCTAACCACGTTCGCCAATGACTGCAAACTGGGAGCCATAATTGACTGTCCGGCTGACACGGACATCCTCCAAAAGGACCTTACTGAGACGGACACCTGGTGTCAAAGTCATGGCCTCGAGCTAAATGCCAAAAAATGCATTGTCATCCCGTTTGGGAAAAACAAAACACCCACAAATTACCACGTAGGAGCAGCCCCCTTAATACAGAAGAGGTAATAAGAGATTTATTCCAGTTTGATAACCGGGGATGTCCACTAGGCCCGAAAGCCCGTTTTCAGTGGAGGCCCGGGGAGAAAAGCTCCTATTTACAAACACATTGCACACTTAAAGCTCCATATTACAAAGATATTGCGCACACAAACAATTTACAAACAATAAAAATAAAAATTTTTATACAGATTGTATTTGTAGCACAGAAAAAAATACACAGTTTCATTTTATGTTTGAGGTGAAAGATACATTTTACAGAAATGGTGAAAGATACAGTTGCAAGAAGAGGCATATAGGTAGTGGGGAAGTGAAGATATAAAGGTATTTACATAGAGTTTATACAGGGGGAAGAAGATAAAGAAGTAGAGGGTGGGGGCTGAAGAAAACAGTTGGAAGAAAGAGGGACAGGAGGGAGAGGATTGAAAAGGGGAAGTGAAAGGATCTAGGTAGGAAGTATACAATTACAAAAATGGAGTAGAGATTTGAATTTTTCTGGGCATGTAGTGATTCTTAGCAGGGGAGGAAGCAAGTTACATTTCTTTGCTATAGTATAAGAAAGTAGTAGGTGGCCAGGAGGTCGTTTAGGTTTGTGCACTGTAAGAAGATTTTGGTGGGCTGATCTTAGGGGCCTGAGAGGAGTGTACAAAGGCAAGATATTAGATAGTGCAGGGCAAGCAGTGGGTTTAAAAATTAGTTTGTGGGCAGTAGTAAGTTGGAGGTAGTCAAGATGATTAGGGAGTTCAAGCCATTGAAGACTATGGAGGGAGATGCAATGGTGTGTAGAATGCCTAGAGTTAGTAGCGAATTTGGCGATTTGTTGTAACAACTTTCTAATTTTGAGGAGATAGAAGCTGTGAGGTTGGTTAGAAGAGGAGCACCATACAATAGATAAGGTAGAAGGAAGGTGGAGGCGAGGGTTTGTCTCGTAGCTAATGATAGAAAGGGGGCATTTCTATAAAGCATGCCGAGCTTCTGGTGGGTTTTTTTATGTTTAGTTGAATATGAGTATTACATTTCAGGTGTTCAGCAATGGTAACACCAAGTAGTTTGGCACAAGAAACAACTTCTATTGAGGAGTGAGAGAGGCTGGTGATCTTGAAAGAGTGCTTATCAAGTGGGTGGGCTTTTGAGGGGGAGAAAGAATGATATGGGATTTATTGGCATTTAGGGAGAGATGGTTTTGAAGCATCCAATTCTCTGTAGTTGTGAAGGCCAATTGGGTCTTGGCCTGGAGCTCGGGAAGGCTAGAGGCTGAGCAGACTAAAGTGGAGTTGTCTGCATATTGCACTATTTGAGAGTGTGGAATTGCAGAGTGAAAGTCATTGATGAAGAGATTGCAGAGCATAGGTCCGAGAATAGAACCTTGTGGAACTCCAGTAGGGGTAGGAAGGAAGGTAGAGATACCTGCTTGCCATTTCACAGCTTGGGATCTATCTGAGAGAGAACTTTTGAACCAAGAAAGGGAATCTAGGGAGAGATTGAAGTTAGAAAGGTGGTTAAGAAGGAGTGTGTGGGATACAGTGTCTGATGCCTTGGAAAGGTCAAGAAGGACAGTGGAGACAATATCTCTAGAGTCACGGGCATGGTTGACAATATCTAAGAAAGAGAGGAGAGCAGTAATGGTACTGTGGCCAGGATGGAAACCGTGTTGAGTAGGGGTGAGGAGTTGGTTATTGAGGAGGTGGGGCATGAGCTGCAGGTGGATACATTTTTCAAGGACTTTTGAAATTGGGGAAAGAATGGCTATTGGGCGGAAGTTAGAAATGCTATTATTTTTGCCTCCTTTATGAAGGGGCAGAATGTAGGCAGCTCGCCATAGTTTGGGAACATAAGATTCCTGGATGGATCTATTGATGAGAATGCTAATGGGTATGGCGATACCATCAGCAGCAATCTTGAGAAAGAGTGAAGGGATATTGTTGGGGGCATTGGAGCATGGCTTGAGTTTGGAAAAAAGTTTTTTTTTGATACAGGTGGTTGACACAGGTTTTAGATAAAAAATGGGAGGGGGTTTAGGGGAACAGGAGTGGGGAGAGGAGGAGGAAGTAGGTTTAGGGGTAGAGGAGGGGGTGGATTTGGTGAAGGTTTTAGTAAGTTGAGCTATAGAGTTGGTAAAGGAGTTAAAAAGTGTTGCAATTTCTGTGTCAGTCTTATTGTTGTTGGGACAGGGATTGGATTTAGTACCGGGATGTAAAAGGGAGTTGATGGATTTCCAGAATTTTTTTGGGATTATTTGAGAGGGTAGACTGTTTGATGTAGTATGATTTTTTTATCGTTTGTGATAAGTTTTTTGCTTAAATTGAAGGAGTGTAGCTGGGTGTTTATTTTTATTGTAGAGTTTCCATGTTTTATCCCTTTGTAGCATGACAGTGTGTGTCCTTAGTTAGCCAAGGGGCCCAGGTAGATAGTAATCTCTCCTTTGACAATCATATTGCCAAAGTAGTTAGGAAATCCTTCTATGTGGCCCATCTAATTACTAAAGGGTTCACATCTAAAAATAAGAGGTTATAGTGCCCCTCTACTCGTCACTCATTAGACCCATCATAGAGTACAATGCCCCATTTGGGATGTACCTCACAAGACACTTCCAACAGCTGGAAAGACCACAAAAGTACCTCACCAAGAGGATTACTGGTCTCAAACATATGTCCTATGCAGCCCGACTGAAAAAACTCTGGCTGTACTCCGTGGCATATCGCTTACTCAGTGGTGATCTCTGCCTGACTTACAAAGCCATGTCCAACTCAGAATTGATGGACATGCTCTACCTAAAGAAATCCAAGTCACTGCGAGCCACGCGCTCTAGTGAGCTAAACCTCGCCACAAATAAATAGATCATGCTGGAGGGATGGATTCCTGTCACAGAGACTCCCCATGCTTTGCAACAAAATTCCAAATTACATCAGGCAGAGCCCCTCACTAACACTCTCTTCAAGAGAAACCTTGATGAGTGGATGAGTAACAGAAAATACACCCCTGGGATCACTTCATTGGCTCTGCTTGACAGAGGATCAGTTAATTATTCAATGGGGCAGCGAAAGCCGACACACTCTGGCTAGTCTTATAAATGCCCTCGGGCAGATAGCCTAGTACCTACCTATGAACCTAAGACCTCCCAGCAAGGTCGCCATCTGCACTCTTACAGAACTCATTTTTTTAAGTCTGTGTAATACTGCAATATATTGTATACATGTAGCATATTATGTATTCGCTCCCCTCACCCTTTAAAAAATTGTGATTTTTAAGTCTGATATTGGAATACTTTTTATAAGTGCAGCATATTCTGTGTTTGTTTGAATAATCAAACCTTTTGATCACTGGAAATTGGACTGCTTCGTGTCACAGTCCTGGTATTAGCAAATAAGACAGAAAAGGGTTTGTACTGAAATAATTACAATGCGTTGCATATTCATTTTGCAGGCAATGTTCTTCCGATGTTTATTCAAAGCACTTCTAAAAGTGAATGTTATGCGAAGAGTGCTGGGAGGGCTTTGGGTGGTCCCTGCTACTGCGCATCTGGTGGGGTAATGTTCTAATACAAAACCCAACTGTGTTGTTTACTAAAATCGGCTAACCAATCCTCATTGATTTTACCACAAAATGAGCATTTTATGAGGAACTGGGCAAAACACAAGGCAAAATCAGGGATGTGTGATAGAACTAGAGCTCACTTCATCTACTGCCACTAATGAGATATTTATGAAGTAACCAAGATGGTGTTTGCTTATGCATGTTCTTCCGTACCTATTATTTTGTGCTGTAATATTTTTTATAGATATACTTAGATTTTCCCATTGGTGGCTCCATTTTTGTTGCTGTAGCACAATATGGGAACAGCAGCTAATTGGTGGGATACATGAAGAACAAATAAACAGTAAACTGCACATAAGTGAAGACCGCCACTTTTGTCAAATGACAGCTAGTGCTGCAAAAAAAAAGTGAGTGATGAAGTGGAAGGTGATACTCCAAATCCAACCATATAGGAAATTTTCAAAGTGTATTTGACAAGGTTAGGTTGTTTCACCCAGTAGATAATTTCATTAGTCAGCTTTTTCACTGCTTAGGGTGCAGTTGATCCATCCTATATAAAGTTGCCACACTTTTCTGGGGGGAGGTTCTACACTTCAGTAAATGTTTTACCAACTTTGATGTCCCCTGTATCTGACAATGTGAGAAGCTGTGGCCCCCATGTACCTGTTAACCATAACGCTGTGTTTTGAGGTTTCCAAGTTATGCACAGTACACATAACACCTTTGCTTGGTATCTCAGAATGAAAGACCGCATTGTCTCTGTTTTCATAAAGTGGACCTTTTAGCAGTTATGCTCTACCTTGGCTGACTCTGTATATTAGATGTTTTTGGTGAAATGCCCGCTGCCTGTACTAATTTCACTTTATGTAGTTAATGAATATAAACAGGGTTTTGTAAAAAGTCTCATATATATATATATATATTCAAAAGCAAATCTTGTACTTTATTTTGTCTGTTTCTTCAATTAAGTTGTTCCTCCTCTCCTTATCTGTTAATGAAATTCACATATGTGACACCCGTGCACTGACCCAGTAATCTGAGGGGTGTCCACATTGGGAGGATAACAAGTGCACACACAGTAAAGTACACTTTCCCTTAAGAGCACACAGAGATCAGTCAGGCTGGGGCTGATTTCTCCCCAGATCTCTAATAAGACTCCCCAGTGACCCAGCTATAGGGTTCAGATCTCAGCTGAGTAGTCAAGCCAAAACCTCCAGTACCCTCTCTGTTCAACAAGTGCTTTGTGTCCCTGACCAAGTAGCTGACGCAACACACGTTTGAGGTTTGGTTTATATAGAAACACACACTCCTGGGGATGGCTGGCACAGGTTCTCCAGCTATGCCCCCTCCTGCCCAGGCTATGAGGTAGCAATTACTGCCACCAACTACACATCAGCTACTAATAAAGCCCTTTCTAAAGGGTGACCAATTTCATTGTGTAATGTTATCCAACTAGTAAGTGTGATGAACAGCAAGGCTATTATAGGATCATAGGTAGGTACTACACTGTCGGCCCTAGGGCCTATACAAGCCTAGCCAAAAAGGTACCCTGGCTGTCGGCCCTAGGGCCTATGCAAGCCTAGCCAAAAGGGTACCCTGGCTTTCACCACCCAAGAAAATTATTTTCCTGTGCCCCTGTCGAGCAGAGCCACAGAGGTGATCCCTGGGGTAAATTTCCTATTTCCAATCCAGTCATCAAGATTTTTCTTGAAGAGTGCTAATGAGGAGCTTTGTTTGATATAGATAGGTAGTTTGTTCCAGAGTATGGGTAGTCTTTGGGACATGAATCTATCCCTCCAGCATGTTCTTTTTATTGTGGTGACAAGATTTAGGTCCCTAGAGAGTGTAACTTAGAGAGATTTATTTAAGTGGAGCATGTCCAACAGCTCTGGGTCTAACATAGCTTTGTTTGTTAGGCAGAGATCGCCTCTAAGTAGGCGATATGCGATGGTGCAAAGCTGGAGTTTTTTGAGACGGTCTGCGTAGGGCATCTGTTTGAGGCCAGTAATCCTCTTTGTGAGATATTTCTGCGGCCTTTCCAGTTGTTGTAGATGTCTTGTGAGGTACATACCAAAAGGGGCATTGTACTCTATAATGGGTCTAAATAGTGATGAGTAGAGGGGAACAATGACCTCTTTTTTTCCTGGATGTGAAACCTTTTGTGATATGTGCCACGCAGAAAGATTTCCTGACTACAGTGGCAATGTGATTATCAAAGGAGAGACTACTGTCCACCTGTGTCCCAAGGTCTCTTGTCACACTTTCGGTGTTAAGTAGACTACCACTTATGTGGTAGATCATGGGTACAGAGTTTTTACCAAAGGGGATGACAGTGCACTTTGTGGCATTGAGCTTGAGGCCGTGGCTTTGACACCAGGCATCTGTCTCAGTGAGGCCCTTTTGTAGGATGTCCACATCGTTAGGATTTTCAATTATGGCTCCTAGTTTGCATTCATCTACAAACTTCGTTAGCTAAAGACCTTCTGTGTTAACCTGTACTTCAGAAAAGTAGATACCAAACAGGAGAGGTCCCAGGACTGAACCCTGTGGTACTCCACTTGTCACTGGTCTGAAGTCAGATTTGTAGTCTGCTACTTTCACAGTGTGGGTCCTGTCAGTGAGCCAGTTGGCTACCCATCTTGTGACATAAAGATTTATACCTAGTTTAGTGAGTTTATCTATTTTTCCAGAGTGGGGGATAGTGTCAAAAGCCTTGGTGAGATCTAGATAGGCTGTGTGAACCACCTTAGCCTCGTCTACGGCTTTGCTGACTGCTTCAAAGAAGTCAATCAGGTTTAGGAGACATGATCTGCCTTTTACAAACCCGAACTGGGTGGGGTCCAGAGTTTGGAGATTACCAATGTCTTTGTTTATAAGTTCCATGGCCTTGCAGACCAGGCTCGTTAGGCTAATAGGGTGGTGGTCCCCAGGGTCCGTGGTAACTCATGTACATATGTCCCTAATAACCACCCTTTGGTGGATGCATATTTTAAGTTAACAGACTATGGTAATAAAAAGAAATCAAAAGCAATTAAAAATAAGGACAATCTGAATTATAGAGAGAGAGAGAAGCACTCAAAAGGCTACAAAGTAACTCAGAAATCACTATCAGACCGGCTGATAAAGGCGGTTCAATTGTCATTTTAGACACAAACAATGTATTGTACTTATGAGAGAAATGCTAAGTGATGAAAAGTTTTACAAGTTAGTACCTATAGATTATGTTCATCAAGTGATGGACTCCATTTCTGCCACTTTACTGGATGATTTAAGAAGTGGTGTTATTAATGGAGAACTTTATAAATATTTAAGAGTGGAGAATCCTTTGATCCCAATATTACAAGGCTTACCTAAAGTACACAAACATAGCAAAAAACCTTCAATGAGACCTATAGTGGCAGGTGCAGGATGGGCTACAGAGACTCTCTCTGTTTGTAGAAAAACATCTACGCCCAGTCATTGATAAAAATAAAATAGTTTTAAGAGACACCAAACAATTTCTCATTGATTGTATATGAGAATACAAATTTAGAGAGAACTCCAGGAGAAACCATCTTGGTCACATTAGACGTCCAGTCACTATTTACTATCATACCAAATGAGTTGGGCATAAAATATATACATGAATATCTGGTTATGAATAGTGACTATAGTTTGATGCAAACAGATCTTGTATGTCATTTCCTCGAGATTATACTAGAGAATAACATCTTCAACTATGATGGGGACATGTATGCCCAGTGTGATGGCGTAGCTATGGGCACGTCATGTGCCAATAGCTATGCCAACATGTTTTTAGCACACTGGGAACACACTGTCCTTTTTAAGAATTATGTGTATATGCAGTATGTTGTGTTTTACCATTGTTTCGTGGACGACTTCTTCCTAATTTGGACAGGAACTCAGGCACAGTTCTTAATTTTTAAGAATCAGATTAACACCTTAACTGAATGTCTAAGATTTACCATGGCCTCATCTAGTAAAAGAGTGGAATACCTCGATCTATATATAGAGAGACTTCATAATGGTTCTATAAATACAGGGGTATTTAGAAAACCCTGTCATAGGAATTCTTTATTATCTAGACAAAGTATGCACACAAACTATGTATTTAGAAACTTAATAAAATGCCAAGGGATGAGAGCCTCAAGGCTGAACCCCACAGAAGAAGGCTTCAGGAATTAAATTGTTGGCTTAGAAAAGAGGTTGACAAAGAGGGGCTATCACACCAACGAAATCAGGAGAAATTTAAGTGATGTCACTAGTCTTAGGGATAGTAGGGCCCAACCATACTATGGACCACAACAGAAAAACACTGTAGAGTCTGTCAATACCTCAGTAAATAAACAATTGAAAATGCCTTTGTTTTATACATGTGATAACAAAGGGCTAAGGGAAGTGTTTATGAAGAATTGGTCCATACTTACAGTAGACGCTGATATAGTCTGCTAGGCACAAAACCCATTTTCTTGTGTAAAAATAAAAAGAATTTAAAAAGACTGCTTTGTCATGGAAAAAATGCAGAAACACAAAGAATACAGTACTCAGCCCTGTGGTAAATGTAAATTTTGTTCATATATTACTACAGTAATACATTTGTACATCCAGATACAGGTCAAGAATTCATATTTACTTCAGCAGCTACTTGCTTGACATCTCATGTGGTCTACTTAGCAGATTGCCAGTGTTGCCACTCATTCTATGTTGGTAAAACCAGCAGAGTTTTTAAAGATCGTATAAGGGAACATCTTTATAATATTTGCACTAAAAGTGAGCATAATGCTCTGTCCAAACATGTTATGCTAGAAGGGGAGACACATAAATTTAAATTCAGAGTTATAGAGGTTATTGTACCAAGTATTAGAGAAGGTGACATCAGAAATTTTACTGAAAATAGAGAGGCACAATGGATAATAGCCTTTAGAGCAGACAAAGGAAGAGGACTCGATGAAAGACCCTCTTATTAAACCTTACCTAAATGACCTCGGCACCGATGTCTTCTTCGGTGCAGACAACCGTAGTCCAGTCTTTCTCGGCACCATTGTCCTCGGTGTGGTCAGATGAGATGGGCACAGAGTCTGCCTCTTCTGTGGACAGGCATGTTTCTCCCTCAGTCTCCGTGAGGTCCACTAGAAGCCTTTCCAAACATGATGTGTTGTGTCTTGTGGACCAGGTACTCTTGGCCAGAGGTATTCCACCCCTCAGGAACTATCCTTCTTGGGAGGTGATCACCCATCTCCAAAAAACCCCTTCTTATTCTCCTCCTTCATTGCCTTTGAAGTCCATGGATATAGCACAGTCTTCCCCTTCTGCGGTTCCCTTTATGGATCTCACTAAGGAACCACAGTTGCCTTCATGGCAAGAAAGTTTTGCTACGACCCAGGATGTCAGCTGTGACACGCATAGCTTGCTGCTCTACAGCCATCCAGGGACTCTGGGTCGGCAGGCTGAGCCACTTGGGTGAGGGGTGTCCCCTGCCCTAGGCATACACTCCTCTTTGGGTGGCCAGCCTTCCAACTGATGGAGAAGGCTTTTGCTGCTGCTGGCGATACCGGACTGTCTATACCTCCGCCCTCCTCTGGAACACTGGTTACACAAGTCGCATCTTGTGGACTCCGGGTGCACGGGCCGCAGCACATATTCCCTCAGGAATCCCCTTTTCCATTGTCTTCTCCAGCTTCTCCCGCTGAGGAGGTCCACCGGAAAAGTTTGTGTAAGAGGAAGCACATGGACTCCACATCCCTCACCAAAGACACAGATTTCGATGAGGGGGAAGGATCCCCTCGGTCACCCTCTGGGGTATCCTTTGGTGAGATCCTCGAAATCCTGAAACAGAGAGGTGACTGGCAGTCCTGTAATCTGACCTCTGAGGAATCTGTGTTCCTGCAGGCCTTTCGCGCCCGGCCCCCTACCTCCTGGGTTACTCCACCTGCTGATGAACTTGTCCGGCTTATTGTGCAGTGTGCTTGCAAGGCTCCTGATACCGTTGAAGCTATTCCCCGGAGGCCAGATAAGATCTTGTCCCCTCCTGCTTTGGATCCCCATTGGTCCAAAGGACGTCTTGTGGATGCTTTGGTGGTGGCGGTGGCCACAACAAAAAAGGATCTGGCAGAAGAAGAAAGCCGGACTGTCCATTCGCCTAACGAGTCCTGGGCCCTGGACAGGATAGGGAAGTGCACCTTTGCTTCAGCGACCTTTGCTATCAGGTCCCTGATATATATGGCACATTTCACCAGGCTTCAAAGGGATCTGGTTTCTGAGCTCTCTGAAACCTTGGCTGGTGCCGTGTCTGATGAGGTCCGTGACAAAGTGGCCTCTCAGCTGGCCATCATTGAATCTATATCTAACTCCTCTATGCGACTTGATATCTAACGCATTGGACGGAGCAACTAGAGCAGCGGGTTCAGCTGCGGTCTTGAGACGACACGCCTGGATGCGCTTGTGCAACTTCGCGGAACCCTTTAAGTCTACTTTTCTTAATGCCCCCATTGAACCCTCCTCGTTGTTTGGGCCCAAAGTTAAAAGCACACTGGCCAGATGTGAACAGGATGGTAAGACCCTTTCTGCCGTAGGTGTCAGTTATTCTTCCTCTCAACGTGCTTTCTCCCGAAACCAAAAGAGTGGGAAGATATGGTTCAAGAAATCTCAGGGTCCTTTCCGTGACACACAGGCCGAGTTCTCCTTCAGAGGCAGAGGGGGAAACTCACAGGGAAGATGCTCCTTTCAGGGCAGAGGGGGTCTGCGTAACCAGGGTTCCAGGGATTCTTTCCCTGATCAATCCTACCAGCGCTCCTGAAGAGAGCCCAACTCCTTTCCTCTGGAGGTGGTTGGGGGACATTTCTCCTTGTACCCCTTCTGCCTGGCTAACCATCACCACCAATTCTTGGGTACAAAGGCTCATAACCAGAGGCTATCATATCCCCTTCGATCTTTGTCCTGTCCCTTCAAAAAATCTTCCCGACGTTCCACCCAGTCAAAGGGAAGAAGCAGCACTAGAGATAGAAAAGCTGCTAAGAATAAGAGTCATCCGGATAGGATCCGGATTCTACTCGAGACTATTTTTGGTGCCAAAGAAAACCGGGGACTGGAGACCAATTTTGGATCTCAGTGTATTGAACAAGTTTGTGAGAGTACAAAAATTCCAGATGGTCACAATACAGTCTATCCTCCCGCTTTTGGAAAAAGATGATTGGATGTGCTCTATAGATCTTCAAGATGCGTACTACCACATAAAGGTGGACAGGCCATCAAGAAGATTTCTGCGCTTCCGTGTGGGAGCCAGTCACTACCAGTTCAGAGTACTGCGCTTCGGACTCTCTACAGCCCCCAGAGTGTTCACAAAGTGCATGGCAGTTGTCACAGCTCACTTGCGACTTCAAGGATTCCAGGTGTTTCCATACCTAGACGACTGGCTCATTTCCGCCCCCACCGGACATCTACTGGAAAAAGCCCTGGCATACTCTCTCCTTGCTGCTCAAAGGCTGGGCATAACCATAAACTGGCAGAAATACAATCTCACCCCATCTCGGACGTCAGAATTCATAGGGGTTATCTTGGACACAAAAAAACTGCAGAGCTGCTATTCCAGAGCACAGATTTCTAAGGATAAAGCAACAACTAATTCCAATCCTTTCAAAGGAAAAATCCACAGCTCACTCAGTTCTACAGCTGTTGGGTTCCATGGCAGCCTCCATCACCATTGTTCCCCTGGCCAGGTTTCACATGAGGCTTCTGCAGTGGCTACTGCTCACCCAATTGTATCCTTTTCAGCATCCTCTTTCAGCCATGATTCAAGTAACTCACAGGTGCAAACAGGATTTAAATTGGGTGGATGACGCACAATCTCTCACAATGGTCTCACCTATTCTCCCCCCAGCAGCCCAAGGCCATAGTGACCACGGATGCCTCCCTTATGGGGTTAGAGGGGCTATGTCAGGGACAGACAGTCCAAGGCACTTGGTCCCAACTGGAGGCCCATCTGCATATAATTTTTCTAGAGCTGAGGGCGGTGTTTCTGGCGTTGCAAGCATTCCATCCCCTGCTGCCGTCTGGGACAATTGCGATTCAGTCAGACAACATGGCTGTGGTCTGGTACATCAACAAACAAGGTGGAACCAAATCTTACTCCCTTTGTCGAGAGGCCATGAGGATATGGCAATGGGTGATGGCTACCAACCGTTTTCTTCTAGCAATGCACATTCCCAGGAGTTCCAATGTGATAGCAGACAGACTCAGCAAGTGCATTCTTCAGCCTCACGAGTGGTCCCTGAATCCCTTGATAGCGGCGGAGAAATTCCACCGCTGGGGCTGTCCTTGCTGCGACCTCTTTGCATCCCCGACCAACTACAAATGCAGCAACTACTTCACCCTGAATTCCCCTCAGGGACGCTCTAGTCCACGATTAGCCCTCCGGTCTTCTTTATGCATTTACACCCTTTCCCCTCATTCCCCAGTTTCTGAAGAAAACCCGGCGGTTGAAGAGCAAGGTGATCCTCCTAGCACCATACTGGCCTCGACAGATTTGGTTCCCCTTCTTTTGGCCTCACCTACTAGATCGACCATAGATTCTCCATCGAACGCCGGAGTTGATCTCTCACCCACAGAACCTGATTCATCCCAACCTGAACAGCCTGAAGCTAAAGGCTTTGCTACTCCAATTCCCCTGATTGCCAGGCAGAATGACCTTTCTTTACCAGTACGTGATATTCTCATTGCTTCTCATAAGTCTTCCACTAGAATTACTTATCTGAGCAAGTGGAAAAGATTTACCTGTTGGCTGAAAGATAAACAAGTAGACCCCTTTTCAGCACCAGTGTTGTTAATACTAGACTATCTGGCCGACCTGTTTCAATCTGGTCTATCGGCCTCTACCATTAGAGTTCATTTGGCTGCAATTTCTAGTTTTCATGAGGGTGTCAAAGATTTCTCTCTTTTATGTCTCATAAATTGTGCAAGACCTTCATAAAAGGTGTGAATCATCTGAAGCCACCTTTTAGAAAACCTATTCAACCATGGAATTTATCGAACCTATTCAACCATGGGATTTATCTTTAGTTCTACAAGCTCTGACAGTGGCACCTTTTGAACCAGCCTCTTCTTGCGACCTCAAGTATTTGTCATGGAAAACCTTGTTTTTGGTCGCTATTACTTCTGCTAGACTTATTTCTGAACTTCAAGCTTTATGTATCAAGAGTCCATACTTGATTTTTCATAGAGATAGAGTGTCTCTGAGAACTAATCAGTCATTTCTGCCTAAAGTGATCTCTGAAATGTCCATTAATCAAGCCATTGAATTGCCAGTTTTCTTTCCCAATCATTCAAACAGAGGAGAGTATTGCCTACAAACCCTAGATATACACAGGCAAATCCGTTTTTACTTAAACAGGACTAAACCCTTTCGTAAATCTGACCAGTTATTTTTGGCCTTTTCTGGACCTAAATTAGGATCTGCAGTTGCCAAGGTCACATTAGCTAGATGGTTGAAGGACCGTGTGACCTTTATTTACACACAACGTAATATCTCGTTGCCTTCTACCATGAAAGCTCATTCAACAAGGTCGGTGGCAACTTCTGCTACCTTCCATGCCAGAGCTTCTTTACATGACATCTGTGCAGCTGCAACTTGGGCTACGCCTCATACCTTCATCAATCATTACAAATTGGATTTGGCCTCCAGGGGAATTGCATCTTTCAGTTTTATGGTGCTCAGGAATGTCCTTCCATGAGAGCCTCCCAGGAATAGAGGTAGCTGGGGACTCTGTCCCATGCGTAAGGAATGAACGAGGATTAACAATATCAGATAAAGAAGTTATGTCTTACCATAACGTTCCATCTGTATTGTTGATCCTCGTTCAGTCATTACGACCCTCCCTCCTTCCCCCTCATGTGGTTTCTAGTGTATCTCACCATCCAGTTCTCTTAGGTTATTTGACCAGAAATAGCCTCTACCTTCTTTGACTTGCAAACTCAATCTGAGGTAACAGGGAGAGAGGGATTGTGGGTAGGAGTGTAGCTCGAGAGTTTGAAGCTGACGCAAGCTTGGAAAATGGCCAGCTCGGTTCTGAACTCTGAACCGATACCCATGCGTAATGACTGAACGAAGATCAACAATACAGATGGAATGTTATGGTAAGACATAACTTCTTTTTCTCTTTATGTAGCCTGCAGATTATATTAATATTTACAAATGACAGAATTATTTACAAAATTCTATCCATCTAGGCTGGCAGCCTTTCAGTTTTCCACATTTACAGCAAATCCAAAACTGATTGGCCCTATAATGTTAAGAAAAAAATACTTTAATTCTTTTTCTTATTCCACTTATATTTTTAAAGTTTTAGGTGCTTAAAACATATTTGTAATGAATTTAAGATTGTCAAAATATGCTTACAACTTAAGATCTTAAAGGAGATGCCAACTTTGCAGTTTTCAGCAGTGCTGACAATAACTTTAAAAAACAAAACCGCAACAGATTTGTTTCTACCAGTGACGCATTTTAGTTAAACTGCAATGTGTAGTTATGCAGATGCAGGACAGCAGGTATTGGAAAACTTGCACAGGTTGTATTGCTCCAGCTCTGAAAGCCTGATTTAGTTCAATCTTTGCACGTTACGGCAACCCTGCAGCACAGTGGCAGAATCGGTAGACCACCACTTGCCTCACAAACTCGCTCATTCTTTCTCTTCAGTAATCTCATAGTTAACTAACCCAGATTTTATAGGCACAGAAGCACTTGTCCAGTGCATCTCTTATTTCTGCCCCTTCTCCAAACAAACGCCTAGATTTGCATGCACATACATTTGGACATACACTGCACTAGTGGGTTACTGAGTAACAGCTAGACTATACTGGGAATGCTTAGCTCAAAGTTGCTGACTGTAATAGATCTGCATTATTGCACCAGTTTGCTTTCTGTTTAATGATCTAGTAGTATTACCCCTGGATTAAAACTAATCTCCAGTTTCAACACAAATACAACCCCAAAAATGTTGGCACTCTATAACTACCCTTCTAAACATAGGCTCAAACAAAGGTCACCCCCCCAACACAAATTGCTGAAGAATTTAATAAAACATTTAATAAAATCCATAGCAAATGTACTCTCACCTCTACGAACTCGGGTAACTCGCAACTAAACCTACACACCAACAGCAATTCTTTTAACACCCCCTGACAAAAGATCAAGCCCATGACCATACCACTAACCAACAAATCGGCTCCAACAATACTTTCACTTTCCATCCCATACCCACCTCTCAAATAAAAAAAAAACTACTACTCGAGCTCAAACCCTGCCCCACATCAGCAGACAATCTCCCAACCCCAATACTTGAGACTTGCCACCGACTGAACTGCATATCCAGTCAGCATACTAATAAACAGATTACTCTCTGAAGCCACAGTCCTTACAGTATGGAAACTGTCACACATAACTATTCATAAAGGAGGACAAGCCAAGGAAATCTTTTAATTTCCGCCCAATATCAATACTATTCCCTCTATCCAAAGTCAAGGTGTATTCACCAACAAATCATGACATATTTACTCCAAAACAACCTGCTCTCTCAAACTCAGCATGGCTTCAGGCCAAATCACAGCACATCCACAGCACTACTGTCGTTTACAATCACCATTAACAAAGCCAGAGGCAAAGATCACCTAGTAGCAGCAGTATTCCTAGAGCTCTCAAAAGCATTCAATACTGTTTGACACACTTTACTACTTAAGACTATTTAACCTAGATTGTTCTTCCTCCACACTCCAGTGGTTCCAAAGTTACCACCATGATAGGAAACAAGCAGTTAAATGATCAAACCAACTCTTCCCCCTTCTACCAAACCCCACAGAAGTAACCCAATGCTCTATCTTAGGACCTTTGCTATTTAACATATTCACCAATAACCTATACACACCTCCTTTTCCCCAGGAACATTAATACAGTATGCAGATGACTTTGCCTTAATCTGCACCTGCAGTACCTCCCTGAACTGCTAATCGAAACCAAACAATCTTTCTCAGCAATTGAATCATGGCTTACAGAGTCCCAACTCTTTCTAACCCCCCCCCCAAAAAAAAAAACAAACATGATATTCCACTCCAGAAATACCACCCTCAACCCAGGCCAGCTAAATATTTATGCAGCTGACAGTCCCGTCTTAGACATAGTTCAAGAAACTAAACTACTTGTTGTTGTAACTGATGATAAACTCCACTTTGACCCTCATATTCAACAAAATATCAAGAAGAACAAAAAAAAACTAGGAATACTCTACAGAATCAGACAATTCCTTACCACTACAACCAAAACTACCTTGGCTAAAACCTTCCTGCTCCCATCACTTCTCTAGGTTTCTGTATACTAACCAATTTGCAGAACTCCACCAAAACTAAATTAGAGCGATGCTACAATAAAGTTGCAAAGTCTGCAACCAGCTCCAACTACCGTACACATCACCGTCCATCACTCAAAGAATTAAACTGGTTAGAATTAACAACAGCTTTCATATACACACCTAATTACAATGCACAGCCTATTTTAAAGACCCACTGCCTGTCCATCTGTAGAAGACCTAATACAACATTACAAACCAAAACAGACCCCCTCAGATCTGAAGATAAAAACCTCCTTGAAATCTACAAACCTAGAAACCCAGGAAAGTCTCTGTACTCACACACTCTATTGCTAAATCTTGGAACACTCTGACAATATTAGGCTAACTCTTAGCCTACCTCTCTTTAAAGCCTTCCTAAAAGAACACCTAAGTAAATCATGGCTATGCACATGCATAACCCCAAGCTAATACACAATCTGCACTCCTATACCTTCTTCAATTACATTAACATGTCCACTACCATTGAGCACTGTCAGGACCGGAAAAAAATGTACCATACTACTACTATCTTTCTACCTCCTTATGAACTAATCTAAACAGCACAAGTATTCTTCCAATTCAAACACGAAGAATGTTGTGCAAATATCCTATCACTGAGGCAGTGACACTGTATCATGTTAAAAGTCTTGTCAAATTTATAATTTTGTGCAAAGTGTTATCAAGATAAACGTGTAATATATTCATTGTTTACTTATGTCTACTAATTTTGCTTCTAAGTCTTTGTGTAAAGTGTTATCACAGTTAAACGAGCAGTGTACTCGCTGTATACTTGTATATTGTAGTTTGCTTGCAAGTCTTGTAATTTTCGAAAATTGTGGAGCTTTTCTCCCTGGACCTGCACTGAAAATGGGTCTTGTGGCCCAGTTGGACTATCCTGGTTAACAAATCTCAAATTCCTGCCAATTGATGTTGTTTTGCCATTTGTTATGATGGCCTTTCCCATTCAAGTAAACATTTATTTCATCATTTCTTGTGCAGTATCTCAGTTTCTCTGTCTTACCTGATCACCTTTGTCAGGGATTTAACTCCAACATTTGCATGGTTAATTGACAAAAAAAATCTGTGTGAGGCTACAGTTAGTAAGTTAACTCATTAGAATTTAGCCTGAATGGAATTTCACACCTGACACACGCAGATTTCCTGTCTGGACAGCCTTCACCTGAGTTAAATTCCTGAGGATGCAGCTTTACAAACATTTATGTATGAACGTGTGTCCATCTCAAAAACTGTAAAGGTTAGAGAAAAAATGTAAATGTGAAAGTTCTTCAGCAGGTACTCTTCCCAGTGGTGATATTAATGTCAGTCAGACATAAGGGTGATTTTATATTGAACAAGCAATTTGTATAAACATTTTATTATCATTACACAAACAGCTATAATATGTCTGTAAAAATAGTAAATTAACTTAAACTGTCAGTGTGACTTTTCTTCCTGCGATGTGATCTTCAGTTTACTGCAAAGCAGTTTAGACATCACTCCATTTTTGAGATATTTGCATAACATGTTTGCATATTCAATTGACAAGTAAATGTAAGTATGTGTAAAGCAGTGGTAGTTAGATGCCAGTTATCAGTGCAAGTGTTTTCCAGTATTGTGTATGCTTTCATTTGATACAATGGAATAACATAAAAACACTTTCTGGTTCAAGATATTAATATTATCGACGCATGGCATATATTTTTAGTAGTTCCAAGAAGAAAAATCATATTTTCTTATGTGGTGTATATACCATTTGTTTGAGAAGTCATCCCTGACTTCTGTGGCGATTGGTTGTGGAAGTGCTGTTCCACAATGCACTTGGGTGGGTGATCCATGAAATATTTAGAAATATATGATATTAATGCATATATACGTGTGTGTGTGTGTGTGTGTGCGTTTTCTTTTTATTTATATATATATATATATATATATATATATATATATATATATATATATATATATATAAAACTAAACATGTATAAATATTTGCATATTGGTACTAAGCAATGACAATGTTTTGCAGTGTTATGTAAGTTTTTGTTTGATTCCGTGAAGTACCCTATCTACGCTGTTTGGGTCAAGTAAGTAAGTAATATTAACATAGTTTACAATCATAATTAGCCATAAAAAAAAAAATCACACTTTCTCACGTACTGACCACTGTATTTGGGTCACTAGACAATCCTCACTTATGTATGCAAGTATGTAATATGATGATTTATTTTTTTTGGCTAAAATTAATGTATATTCTAATTGTCTGTAACATGTTATTGGAGCTTTTCTTCCCGGGCCTCTACTGAAAATGGGCTCTTCTTGGCCCAGTGGACTTCCCTGGTCATTGTGACATATTTTCATAAATACAATAGTTTTTTATATATATATATATGTGTGTGTGTGTGTGTGTGTGTGTGTGTGTGTGTGTGTGTATGTATGTATGTATGTATATGTATGTATATATATATATATATATATATATATATATATATATATATATACACACACACACACACACACACACATATACATGCATACAGACGTGAATACACAATATGGTTGAACATATATACATAGTATCCCTGGCAAGCCAGATAAGTTGACACTTGCTGTGTATACATAGACTGCCTCCCCAACTCTAACAATAGCCACATTTTAAGCAGGTAATCCTCAGATACTGATGAAAAAGAAATAATTGGCAGAGTAATATTCTGCATGTTACTTGCCTCAGTCCCACTTGCTGTTTCTCTGCCTGTGTGTGTGTGAGAGAGCCAGGGAGTGTCACAAAAGACAGCACAGACACCTTACACTTCAAAATTGGTGACTAAGTGCATTCATACTAATGGTCTTCCTCTAAAATACTGACTTTCTGTTTTTTCTCACTGGTACTGTGGTGTTGTTTGACTGTGGTCAAGGAAAAGACATTTCTGTCCACAGTAGTCTGGTTTATCTAGTTTATAATGTAAACCACCAACGACCAGCAAAAAACGATAGTGAACACG
This sequence comes from Protopterus annectens, assembly GCF_019279795.1. NCBI lineage: Eukaryota > Metazoa > Chordata > Ceratodontiformes > Protopteridae > Protopterus > Protopterus annectens. Next base: position 366,646,819 of record NC_056751.1, read on the forward strand.
CAGTAATGAAGAAATAATGATTATTTATTTATAATTCCTTCAAATCCAGACCGGTTTCGGCTATTCAGCCTTTATCAATGAATACAATAAAGTTTTTTTGAATGAACTGAAGCAGCCTGCATTTATACTAGTCTCTGATTACCTGGAATCAATATTACAGCACCACCCAGTGGCTGGAGTAACAAAGTGCATGTTCCATTCTTGATTAAAGCATATGACCAGTGACATAAAAATGCCAGAGGTGTAGATATCAAGTCATATTTTTAAAGATAAAAATCAAAGCTCTGCAAGTAAGCCATTATATGACATACATATTACCAGGTAATAGACCAATACCATAGTCACTATTTGTGAATGCATATCATAGTGTAAAAAAGCAGAAAGTATATACCACTAGTATATATATATTTTGAAGGGTGATAACCACAAGTTCAAAAGAACTGAATAATAATGAACCAAGTCCTGATCATATAATATATTACAAAATAAGGCAAAAAGAGTATAGTGGCCTAATTCTCAGCTATATTATAGATTATAGTAAATTGAAATAATATGCTTGTAGATAATACAAGTTCAACATTGTAATTGTACAATATTCAATGTTTAACGCCAACATACCAGATACGAATACCAAACCATACATATACATATTTGTTTCCTGAACAATTTTTTATCATGCTTTATAGAGTATAATATGAGCATTGGTAGACCTAACCACCATTGAATGGTTCGTACTAATTCTTGATCTATATGAATGTTTGTTGTTGTAACCATGATTATGAAATCCTCCAGTGTTCAGTGAAACTCACAGATGGTCATTCAGACCTGGGGGGAATAAACATCCAAGGTTGGTTATCCAATATTGTTCCTTGTGGTTTAAATTGGTGTGCCAACCCTGTTGGTTGTTCCTATCTCCCTGAATTTTGTCAATGATCATGAACATAAACTGGGCATTGGGATGTTGTATCGTGTGTCTGTATAAAGCATTTGTTTATTTTTTGTTCCTCATGTCACTACAATGTTCTGTCATCCTTATTCTAAGAGACCTAGAGGTTTGACCAACATAAAAATCTTTACATTGGCAGGTAGCTAAGTAAATAACCCATGTACTGCTGCAATTACCACACACCATTTTAAACCAGGCACACCATTTTAAACCACAAGGAACAATATTGGATAACAACCTTGGATGTTTATTCCCCCCAGGTCTGAATGACCATCTGTGAGTTTCACTGAACACTGGAGGATTTCATAATCATGGTTACAACAACAAACATTCATATAGATCAAGAATTATTACGAACCATTCAATGGTGGTTAGGCCTACCAACGCTATTATTATATTCTATAAAGCATGATAAAAAATTGTTCAGGATACGAATATGTATATGTATGGTTTGGTATTCGTATCTGGTATGTTGGCGTTAAACATTGAATGTTGTACAATTACAATGTTGAACTTGTATTATCTACAAGCATATTATTTCAATTTATTATAATCTATATATATACTAGTGGTATATATTTTCTGCTTTTTTACACTATGATATGCATTCACAAATAGTGACTATGGTATTGGTCTATTACCTGGTAATATGTATGTCATATAATGGCTTACTTGCAGAGCTTTGATTTTTATCTTTAAAAAATATGGCTTAATATCTACACCTCTGGCATTTTTATGTCACTGGTCATATGCTTTAATCAAGAATGGAACATGCACTTTGTTACTCCAGCCACTGGGTGGTGCTGTAATATTGATTCCAGGTAATCAGAGACTAGTATAAATGCAGGCTGCTTCATTTCATTCAAAAAACTTTATTGTATTCATTGATAAAGGCATGAATAGCCGAAACCGGTCTGGATTTGAAGGAATTGTAAATAAATAATCATTATTTCTTCATTACTGCATGTTCACTATCGTTTTTTGCTGGTTGTTGGTGGTTTACATTGTTGGCTTGACCCTGTATGCCATCCTTGAGGAGCGTATGGTTGTTTGCTTATCTAGTTTATCCCATTCTCAGGCACACAAACATGTAACAGCGACGTTGAAGATTATAGGCACTAACAAAAGACGTGAGTTTCAGACTTGGTATCCTTCAGAAAAATGCATGTCTGTTATTCTAGTAACTTCCTGAGTAAACAAGTACAATATTTAAATTGCGTCCCTGATTTTATGTTCTCCTTCAGACTTTGTCCCTGATTTGTAGCACTAATGAAAACATGGAAAAAAAAGCATTTCTGGTGAAACGAAGTCCTGTATTCCATTCAAAAGATCCTCAGCAATTGCATCCCAGCCTTTTCTGTCATGCACAGACATTTGATGACTGGATTAGTTTGTCATCGGGTGATGTGTCTGTGTAGTTCCAATTGCAATGGAGAAGTTTAGAGTGGAAGGCTGTAAGGAAGGAGTTTACTTTAACTACCAAATATAAAATAAACTGTTTATATTTTAATCACCACTGTATTACCAATGATACTTGTGGTGATTTTTTTTGGGGGGGGGAAATCAACCAGTGAACAGGTACTGAAAAATATATTATATTTCCCTTTTTTTTCATTTGACAGCTATATTTTTTATTGTTTACTGTTAAAGATGCACATTCATGGAATTCATCAATCATGATTGTGCATCCCTAAGTGCTAGGTTAAGGGAAATATTTCTAATTTTAGTTAGAAAGTGTTCAATGAGGCTTTTAGTGTGAGAGGGAAGGCTTTCATTTTAGAATTCAAACTGTGGGAGTAGGTCAGAAATTGATGGCATGGTGCCGTAGGAGCGAATGAGTTAAAATATCTGTTGCTTGCAGCCCTGGGATAGATGCAGCAAAATTTAAGATAATGCACACAGTAGTGTGTGATCAAGAGAATGAATAATGAACACCCCATGAAAAGCACACTGTCAAACATCTACAGGGAGTTATCCAGACAAGCTGCTCACAAGCTTCCCAAATCATCTCAACTAAGTCCTCTCAGTGCAGAGGAGCTGTGGCTGTGC